>NC_051395.1:39309299-39319299 GCF_015228065.2 Penaeus monodon | reverse complement strand
AACCCAGAGAATGTTAGTGCCTTAGGAAGATTTAGAGAGTGCGGACTTAGCTTGTAGATTTGACCTGAAATCAACTCGCTGGGTCCAGGCTTTCCCTGCCTGAGGCTACCTCTCCTGCGCAATGTGAGCTGGGTGTGACGTGCTAGTCAGTCATAGCATACCCGCTCGTGACACCATTGCCTCCCCCTCACACACTGCAGAATGTGGTGGCATGCCGAACGAAGCTGACGCATCACACTCAGCTGACTTCCCTCTCCCCACCACCGGCAACCCCCCCAAGACTGCAATTCGGACTGGCAATGACTCACTGACTCCAGCCAACAAGACACCCAGACATATGATGATTGACCCTTCACTTCTGACACCCACCACACTCCTACCTCTAGCGACAGCACAGTGCTTCTGTGGAAACGATGCTTCGACGGCTGACAGAAGTCAAGAAAGCTTTTCAGCTTGATTGAGATCTAGAGGTGAAGATGGCTGCAGTGACATCATACTTTGTCAACATATCACCGACATCAGGACATCATAGACCGGGCCATGAAAGGAGCTTCTGTCGCTGAGCCTTGCTGTGCAGGACTCACATGAAAGGCCCAGAAAATTTCCCAGCTATCTTATCAGTCGCTACCCTGTTGGTATAGATCCTTCACTGGCCAAGTAGCTCCTTGGCTTCTATTCTTCACGCCGACACGGCAAGACCATCAATCGCACTGTAGTCACCTGGAGCCTGTCAGATCCACCCCCACCTACCGTTGCATTCGGCTTCCTCCCCATGCTCCCAGTCTGTGAGCTCCGGCGGATGAAGGCTGACCAGCCCTGGTGCCTCTGATGCTGGGGAGTAGGCCACATGTCACAATATTACTGCTGCCTCTACTCTAGTTGCATTCTACCCCCTCCAACATCACCCACTAGAAATGTCCTTGGTGCCATCAACAGGGAGTCATTGTCTGGCATGGGTGCACTAGATGCCAGGCTAGACCTGTTGCACCACTTCTTACACTCTAGCCTAAGATGCCATGCACCACTCCTGTTTCTCAGACTGCCTCGACCTCTGCTACGGCGTGGGATCTATGTGGCATCTATAAATTGTAAAGAAGAAGGCTCCTGTTGCTCTTCACCATAGTCCAGCAGAGTGTGCCTAATCCCTGATTGAGCTTAGTCTGCACAGCCCAGATTGTGTAGCCTTCCTTCACATGTTCAAGAAGCCCTCTCCTCTGAGGTGGGCCCCCATTCTCTCCAACTAATGGCTGCATTGCTACAGACAGATGAAGAGGAAAATATAACAATAACTGAAGATGAACTACAACGTGCACTCACCAAGGGTAAGGCTTCAGCTCCTGGTGAGGATGGAACCAAATAGTCCATTTGCCGTCTTCTCCAGAAGGTCCCTGGCAATCCCTTATTTCTACATGAAAATCTTTGCCTTCAGAGAGAATGCATATCTCAGGCATGGACTACAAGCATCATCATACCCATACCAAAGCCTAGCAATGACAAGTTTCGGCCTATTTCCTTCACCTCATGCTTTTGCAAAGACCTTGAATGCATCATACTCAATTGTCTGCTCTACCGCCTTCAAATCAAGCTCTCACGTCGACAGTATGGTTTCTACCTGAACGAGGGACACACCATTGCCTTCTAGAACTCTACACCCACCTCTTCCCCACCAGTAGCATTCATAGACCTTCAAAGTGCTCTGATACAACAAATAAAGATATAATCCTTGATCAGCTAGTGAAATTTGGTGTGAAGGGATGTTTACTGAAGTGGATACAAGGATACCTCAGCAAGAGAACTACCTGTATCATTTTTATTGGTGCCTGTAGTAAACCCAAAAGTTTCGAAATGGGCACTCCTCAAGGTGGTGTTCTTAATTCACTGCTGTTTAATGTTCTTATGCACTGCTTACTCTCTCTCGTACCTGACCCCCCCTAACGGAAGCCGCCTTGCCGCGGTGGGGGGGGCTTGAGGTCCCAATGAACTGGTGAGCCGGACCAGAGGGATACCCATACTGGAGGGGTCATCAGTGAGGGATGAGACAAAATGGCTTCCTGGTGCACCAAGGCCTATGAGAGGGGATGGTGTACCCACCCCTGGTTCATTCCATCTTGGACCAGGGAGAACTCTCCCACATGTGTTTGCCGTGCGTGGCATCCCGTATTACCAGGAGACAGGAGTCCTGGAGGTTGAGCGATGCTGCACGCTGCGCCCTGCAGATAGCAACACACTTCTTTGGTCCTTTATTCTGGTTAGACGGGTGGCTTGATCAAGGCCCGGTCAAGTAAATTGGCTGTTCAAATATGGCTAGGGTCAAGCAGGCACTATTCAGTCGGTAGCACATAGGTCCCGCGACTGCTATCAGTACTGTAATAGTGGCTGCGTATATTTCCTCATTACCCCTGTGACTGTTGGGAGATTTTGAACCCCAACTATAGCTTCCCCTCATTGGAATCCATGGTGGGTGGGGGGGTGAGGAAATGAAGAATTCAAATTTGTATGAGTACTACAAATTTACAAAGACCTAGCTCTCTCCCTGACGACCTACGCAATCCCTCGACCATTCCCTCTGGAACATCACACGTTCACTCTGGAACCTTTCCAGCTTCCAAAGGGCAAGAATGGGAATTGTAATGGTTCCCGGTCTCCCAAACCAGGTAAGAAGGGGAAAAGTCCTCCTCAATCCACTAAGGAAATCTTACCTGGTAAATATGAAAGTATTTCATATAGTAAGTACCTAGTAGTGAAGACCATTGATGGTGTATGAATCATGGATCTTGACATTTTTGAAGTTCATCGGAAAATAGTTGAAGTATGTCAACGTGATCCTCGCATCACCCCACAGCGAGATAGTAGCCTGATAGTTGAGGTTTTGTCACCAGACGAGAGTGACCATCTGCGTGCGATATGCAACATTCCTTGGGCTCAAGTCTCACGTTCTCACAAAACCCTCAATCAGTGTAAGGGAATTGTCTTATCCTGAGACCTGATGAGGTATTCTGAGGAGAAACTGTTAGAGGAACTAGAGAATTTTAATGTAGTGGCAGCTCATGAAGCTTCTTCAAAGCAATGTAAAAGGTACAAATTTGAAAAGGAAGTATTGGTAATAAGGAGCAAGGAGAAAGTTAGTTTTCCAGAGGCAAAGCAACGTGCCCGTGTGCTGTTTGCACAGCCAGGTAGGTCCCTTGCTTCGGTTCTAGCCCATCCTCCTTCCCACCAACCCTTGCCCTCCAATGCTTCTTACAGCACACATTCTGCCACTTCCTCTAAACCTCAGTCCCAAATTGCTGACACTGCCTCTGGTGAGTTGTTCCACCAGAAACGGAGTAGGAGTGAGGGGTCTATTGAGGAGACTCCTCCTCCCAAAGTAAGGTCTTTGGAGCCATCAGGCAAGGCTCCAGAGGCCTCAACGGTGACAGCTCCAGCTGCCACCACATCCACAGGAGCCTCTGCTGCTAGGCAGAATGCCCCTGAAGTAAAGGCTCAGGTCCTACCTTTGCCCAGGCAAAGAAATCCTGAACCTGTCCAAGGGAAACCTGTGGAAACTAGTTCCACAGGTCAACAAATATTAAAAAGGTACTCCCAGGATCCTGGAAAGGGACAGCCTAAAGGTGTGAGGCAAACCTTGACCACAGGTGCTGCCAAACACCTTATGAAGAAATAATATAAAGAACTGGATACCCTAATCCAATGGAACTGTCAGGGAATTCATGCAAAATGGGAAGAACTACAACATCTGATAGCTTCATGTAACCCAGTTTGTGTATGCCTACAAGAGATTATGACCAGGGAAAATCGTTTCCATTTTCCTGAGAGGATTCCAAGTTCAAGCCCATTATGGAACCTTTGACAATAGACCTCATGGAGGAGTAGCAGTAATGGTACGTCAAGATATTCCCTTCTAGGCCATCCACCTGCAGACAACACTGCAGGTGAAGGCTGTGAGAATAGGCTTGACACAACCTTACACTGTTGCATCCATCTACCTTCCTCCACATAATCTGAACATTATGAATACTTGGGCAGTTGCCACATCCATTTCTACTCTTGGGAGATTTCAATGGTCGGCATCACCTCTGGGGAGACACTTTGTGCAACCCTCAAGGAAGAGCCTTGGAGTCCGTGCTCCTAAGAGTAGATGCAGTTTTATTGAACAGTAACACTCCCACACATTTCCAAATTCAAACTGGGACATTCTCCAATATAGACCTGTCAATTGTCTCACCTGATTCACAGATGAATTTCACTTGGCAGGTTATGGAAGACTTACATGGAAGCGACCATTTTCCAATACTTTTGGAGGAGGTGAAAGGTATTCCAGCCAATGGAGTGCAGAGATGGCGACTTGAACATGCAGACTGGAATCTTTTTAGATCAACTGCAGTATTGCATGGATCTGTGAATGATTTCCAGTGTGTTCAAGATGCTGTTAATCACTTCACATCACGAATTCACCTTGCAGCAGAAGCATCCATTCCCAAAAGTAGCGGGCATTACCGTCGACCTCTGGTACCATAGTGGTCTGATGAATGCCAACAAGCTGTCAGAGCAAGAAAAGTTGCATTAAGGCAGTTGAAACGACGCCCCAGTGATGTAACCTTGATCCATTACAAAAAGACTCGAGCCAAGGCCAGGTGAGTGCTAAAGGAGGCCAGATGGACGTCATGGAGACAGTATGTCTCCTCGATTAACTCTGGGACCCCCTTAGCATGGGTATGAGACAAGGTGCGTAAGATTGCTGGAAAGATCACATCACTGTCACCACCTGCTTTGAAGATTGATGGCATAATCATCACAGATAAAAAAGATGTTGCTAATGAGCTAGCTAAATCCATGGCAGAGATCTCCTCTGGAGCATCTTACACTGCCCGATTCTCCACTCTTCGGGCTGAACAGGAACGACACCCAGTGTCGTTCTTCAGTAGGACTGCAGCAGAACTTCCATACAACTTGCCATTTTTGCGCAAGGAGATGGACTCTGCTTTGCAGCTCTGCTGTAAGACTGCCCCAGGAAGTGACGATATTCCATACCAAATGATATCTCACTTACCAGAGAGATTCCAGAAGTTCTTATTGGACCTATTCAATAGGATATATAGGGAGGGTACAGTGCCATCCACATGGAAAGAGTCTATAATCATTCCTGTCCCTAAACCTGGCAAGGATGCTTCCACACCAGGAAATTACAAACCAATTTCCCTCACCAGCTGCATCTGCAAGCTGATGGAGAAAATGGTAAACTTCAGGTTAACATGGCTGCTAGAAAAGGAAAACGTGCTGACTCCATATCAATATGGGTTTAGAAGATTGAGATCGACCACAGATGCACTTGTAAGGATGGAAACTGCTATACAGAATTCCTTCGCACAGCGACGTCACATGTTAGCAGTCTTCTTTGACCTTGAAAAGGCTTATGATACTACTTGGAAGCATGGCATACTCAAGAAGTCGTATGACATTGGTTTAGGAGGAGCATTACCTACCTTCATACAAAGCTTCCTTGCTAACAGGAAATTTAGAGTTCGGGTGGGAAACAGTTCCTCTAACCTGGAAGATCATCTGGAAGGGGTCCCACAAGGGAGTGTCTTGTGTGACCCTATTTGCCATTGCTATAAATGACATTGTAAAGGTTGTTCCAAGTTCTGTCTCATGTAATCTGTATGTGGATGACTTTACACTGTACTGCTCAGGAGGAAGCTTATAGGATGTGCAAGGACGCATGCAGACTGCAATAAATCAGGTTATACAGTGGGCAACATATCATGGGTTCAAATTTTCTCCAAGCAAGACCATGGCTATACATTTCCACAAACGAGGAAAGTTCCATCCTTCCCTCTATTTAGGAGCAAACTCACTGCAATTTGTCCAAGAGGTGAAGAACTTGGGTCTAATTTTTGACTCAAGACTTACATGGGTGCCTCACATCAAACAGTTAAAAGTGAAGGCTTACAAAAGCACTTAGTATTTTGCGGGTTATTTCACATCTATCTTGGGGTGCAGACCGCACAACGCTTCTACGGCTTTACGAGCGCTTATTCGTAGTAAGCTTGACTGTGGATGTGAAGCTTATTCATCTGCAGCTCCCACTGTTCTCTGGATGTTGGACTCGGTTTATAATGAAGCTCTCAGAATCTGTACTGGGGCTTTCAGGTCTTCACCTGTGGAGTCCCTGTATGCTGAGAGTGGAGAACCACCTCTTTCATTACACCGGGACTACATGAACCTGATTTACTACATGAGACTACAAAGGATTCCGGGATCTCCTACATCTAGATTGGTTTTCAACCCCCTTGAGGATAGCCGATCCTATGGTAGGAGAATGAGGAATCTTGTAGAAGAACTTAATTTAAGTCCTTAACGATCGCACATGTAGTGGAAAGATGTGCAACATTCTCAGACCAAAGACGTATGTACTTGTCTCCCCCATATACACTGAAGAATGTATTGGGGGAGGATTGTGACATAGAGGGTCTTATTAGTTTCCTTAGGGAGACTAATATTTTTAATAAAATTTAATTATGCATAATGTTTATGCAATAATTTTATACACTTAGAGTATAATATTTATGCTTTGATTTTTAATTTGATATCTATTGATAGATTTTAAAAGTTTTAAACATTTTAATATTTCTATTTAACAAGGTATTCACCACTAATGACCTTAGGTGTTGACGCGGCAGATGATTTTAAATAATCAATCAATCTCCTACCTGACATCCACGGAACTACAGTTACCTGCTATGCAGATGACGTATGCACCCACTCTAATTCACCACAGGGTCCTCCTCCACGCCTTTTCTGATTCATCTGACGCCGGTGGTAACGTCATCTCCCGGAAAAAAAAACTGAATTTTCTCCTACCACAATCCAAGAACACTCCCAGATTTCACCATGGGAGGCAGAGCTGTCTCTCACTGCTTGCAGTCACTCTATTTGGGTGCACCTGTACAAGTCATCCCGACCATCCAAGCACGAGAGAGGATCCACCCCATTGAGAAAGACCTTCACACCCATCAGGTGCCTTGCCAACCATGCCACCGGAGTCTCTATCCTTTTGGCCAGAACCATCTATGTGTTGTACATGAGATCTATCATTGGCTATCTTTCACCAACTCTCTGTCAACTCTCTAAGTCAGTAATGGAGCCACTGGAAATATTACAAAACAGAGTCATGCGGTTTATCCTGGGTTGCTCTGCTTCCACCAAGGTAGTTAATATGCAGTCCGAGCTAAATTTGACCCCACTTGTTGACAGGGTATACTCATCAGGGAAGCACATACCTAGACCTTCTTTGGACGGGTGGCTGCAACCTTATTAACACTGTATGCGCCAGCCTCCACAGATTCGCTATTGATGTCCCTGCAGTAGAAGATGATCCCTGGCGAGTACCTAATCTAGAGGTCTCCTTCACTCCAACCTCCAAGGCAGACTTTCTGCTCCAGCAAAAGCACCTGGCAAAAGCACCAGTTTCTGCATCAGTTCCCGCTGCCCACCACCACTACATCGAAGGCTCTCTGCATGCAAATGGGAGTATGGCGTGTGCCATGGTCTCCCCCACTATGGAGTCACCCAACTCCTCAAGCTCTACCTACTGTGAGCTTCATGGCCTCCTAGATGCTGTCATTTTCCTCACTTACGGTCTGAAAGGAGTTGTGATCTGTGACTCCCAGTCTGCCCTTCATGCCCTCACATCAGTAAGTGTTGCGCATAGAATACTTTCCCAGCTCGCAATAGGCCACAATAGATCTATTGTTGTGGGCTCTTTATGGGTGCCTTCTCACATTGGGCTCGTGGACAATGAAACTGTGTACAATCTTTCTAAGACTGTTTGTGACCTGGACCTGATATATATGCCCCCCTACCTCCGGTGTTACAAAATAAATGTGTACTCTGAATATATGCCTTAACAGTGAATCTGTATTGGGCCCACTTTCCTCTCTATGGTCAAAGCCACTATTTCCCTTCTACTGGGAAATCCACTCGGGCTTTATCTAGAGGGGGCACTATTAATTAACGTCAAGTGTGAGCTCTCCTGTATCATTACCTGAGTCAACTCTTGATGAACTCACACTATAAAAATATAATAATCATAAGAGGGGTTACTGATGATCTAATTTCAGTCTTAGAGGTAACTGAGAGAAGGGTAATATCAAACAATTGATAATCTTACATCTCTTGATATATTGAATGATACATCATTAAACTTGTACAACTAAAAAACCTTAATTGACACAGAGGTCCACTTCTCCACTAATGTGTGTAGTATAACTATCCTTCTCTTATGTCTTTCTTCTTGAATCCTTTGTCTGTACAGACTTTCCTCAAATTCCTTCATTTCTTTCCTGTATCAGTTCAGAGGATTCCTAAGGATGGCATCTGCTTTACAATCTGGTGGATCTCTCCAAGGACTTCTCAGGAGCAAACACAACAAAACAGAACAAAAACACAAAACCCATTCCTAAAAAAAAGAAACAATGGTTCTATTTTAGGAATGATAAAACAATAAAAGGTTCAATATAACTAATTTCTTGTAGGAACATAACTACTTTTGACAAACAAACAAATTGCATAGATTCATGCCATTATAGTAGTTTTATATTTATACATTATATTATTTTTGTGAAACCCTCATTTTAGCATAGATAGTATTATTCTATTATAAACTTCAATAACACTTACTCCTTGAATGGGTTTTAAATCTTCAATAATAACCGAGAAACATCGGAATGGTATCCAAGTGCCACGTGTCAGCCACTAGCTGGGAAGAAGATATTCTATTTACCATGATTTTCCAATTTGTTCTCAAATGATTACTTTGTTATTGTTCTGTAATCAGATCTATAGTATTCTATAATTTTATTATTGATATTAGCACAGCTGAATGTTCTTTCTTACTTCTGGTATTTAAAGAATTTTACTAACCTCTTTCGGGCATCTACCAGGCACTTGTTTCGGTTCTCTCTCTCTCTCTGGTTATGACTATATCAGGGATTAACACTGTATATTCTTAACATTTTAACATCTACTCAGGTCACATATATTACAAGCATATTGTTTCGTCTTAATACATATTGGTTTCTTCGTTAAAATATCCATTATATTACCTTATTATAATAAGCAACAGTGAAATATAACTGCGTACCCACTAATTAAAGAGAATGCCTTGTGGGGGAAACAAAGAAAACTGAACTTTGTAGGGTAGACTCGCATATTTACACTGTTTCTTTATCTTAGTGTAATAATGTAAACGTATATAGCACCTGATACAAAAATAGTAAAATAAAGTATCATCTTTCTAAGAAAATAAAATATCATCTTTCTAAATAATTGAACTGTGCACACAAATACCGTCGCCATAGGCTCATGATACGCAGACACAATGTGGTGTGTGTGGAGTTTTGGTTGGTGTGCCGGCCAGTGTGGACAGGTGTCTCAGGCAGAGGAAGTGCCCCATTATTCGTCTTGCAAATTGTGTGATCTTCCGAATGCCAACAGTCTACACCATCATTGTCTGAACTTGTTACCTCAGGGACAGGATCTCATTCATTTTGTTTGTAAATACTTACTGCAAGACACTATTCTTGTGAGTCAACCACATTTTGGTGGATATTAACCATTAATTGTTTCTGTGTGTGTGTGTGTGTGTGTGTGTGTGTGTGTGTGTGTGTGTGTGTGTGTGTGTGTGTGTGTGTGTGTGTGTGTGTGTGTGTGTGTGCATGCGAGTGAGAATGTGAGTATACAAATTCATATAAATATGTGTGACAACGTGCCCTGCAGTGCCTTTTGTACTTCTCTGTAAAATTGTTTGGAGCTCGGAGCAGCAGGAGGCCCCAGAGGTACATAGCCCACTGGTGTGTGGACACGCCCTATCTCCGTACCATCTCCTGCCCCTTAGCCATCCCTGAGGTAATTGGTCGGTGTGGGGAAGGTGGGGCTTGCCAGCCCTTCTCCCCTCAGATAACTCACTGTCAACTACTGAAATAAATGCATATGCTGTCCCTCC
>NC_051395.1:39299299-39301799 GCF_015228065.2 Penaeus monodon | reverse complement strand
AATATCAATAATTATGATCGATCTTAATACTATTCTTATTCTTGATCATGTTAATGATGATGATGATGACGATGATGATTATTATCATCATTTATTATATTTATTATTATTGTTATTATTATTATTACTATTACTATCATCATCATTATCATTATTAATAATATTATTGTTATTATTATTGTTATTATTATAGTTGTTGTTATAAGGTATGAATGAGAATCAATATCTCCATAATACAAGAGATTCATATAATCGGTTTCGAATATATCTTCGCCAGAAATATATACATCAGAGAAACTACAGAGCATACACACACACACACACACATATATATATTATATATATATATATATATATATATATATATATATATATATATGAGTGTGAGCTAATTATTATTATCATTATTAGTATTATTAGTATTGTTTTTCTTATTATCATTATTATTATTCCTATTATTATTATTATTATTATTATTATTATTATCATTATTATTATTGCCATTATAACTATCTTTTTTAATATAATCATAATCATCATTATTGTTAATAATAGTATCATTACTGTTATCATTACCAACATATTATCAGTTTCCATGATATTGTTACTGTCATTATTATAGTATTGTTATTATTTTTAATATTGTTATTATAATCGTTATTATTACCGTTATCATTATCATTTTATAATAATTATCATTATCATTAGTATTATAATCATTATTATCAGTATAATAACAATAATAATAATTATTATCATCATTATTATTATCATCGTCATCATTATCATTGTTTTATTATCATTATCATTACCGTTATCATTTATTTTATTATAATTACTATTATTATTATTATTATTATTGTCACTATCATTATCATTATTACTATTATCATTTTTGATATTATTATCTTCATTATCATAATTATTACTATCATTTTTTGTGTTATTATCGTCATTATCATAATTATTACTAACATCATTATTACCATTAGGATTTTCATCTATTTTCCTTTACATGTTTTTGATTATCATCATCGTTATAATGATCATTATCATGTTGATTATTGCTGCTATCATCATAATTATTATTTTTACTATTGTTATTATTATGACGATAATACAAGTAATGATAGTAATAATAATTATGCGGATGCTACTATTACCACAGTAAATAAAAATAATATTAGTATGATTGTTACTGATATTACTAATAACATTTTATCATAATTGTTACTGCCTTTAGTACCACGATTGTAATTGTTGTTACTGTCATTATTGTTATTGATATTATTGTCATTGTTATTACTATTACCATTGTTATTACTATTATTAGTTTAAAGTTTAAAGTTTTGGTTTTGATTCCATTTGTTACAATGGATATTCTTGGTGTGACATACCTTCGAGAGCTAATGCCAACCCATAAATATTATCATTATCAGTATTATTATTATTATCATTTTATTATTATCATTATTATCTCTACATCATCACTATCATCATAATAATCATCATCATTATCATTTTTAATATTGGTGTTGTTATAACTATTATTGATCTTATTATCATAATACTATTATTATTACAATTTTTGTCATTGTTATAATCATTAATATTATTTTTGTTATCATTATTGTTATTATTTGCATTATTATCATTATTATTTGCATTATTAACATTATTAGTATTAGTATCAAAATTGTTATTGTTATTATTATTATCATTATCATAATACTAATTATCATTACTTCTTTTATTCTTAATATTATCATCATTATTATTATTACTATTACTACTATTACTACTACTATTACTATTATCAAGTTTATTTTTATTACTATTATCATTATTATTATTATTATAACAATTATTATTATTACATAATCATCATTAGAACTTTTATAGCTATCATCATTATCATTATTATGACAATCGTCCTTATTATTACTATTTTATTTTTTTCCCACTATTATTATTATTATTATTATTATTATTAGTAGTAGTAGTAGTAGTAGGTAGTAGTAGTAGCAGTAGCAGTAGCAGTAGTATGATAATCATTAATATCATTACAATAATGGTTATTACTAATTTTATTTCCATCATTACTATTATCATTATTATCATTGTTATTACTACTACTGCAATTATCATCATTATACTATATCATTAATTTTCATTATCATTCATCATTTTTATCACTATGATTTTATTATAATTATTATTGTTTCTTTTTATTGGTAATGTCGTTATTATTATGACCTTCATTGTTATGATTTTATTTTTATTATAATTAGTATCATTATTATTGATATTATTTTAATACCTATTATTAACATTATTATTGGTATTATTATTATTATCTTTAGTAGGATGGTTCTTTTTATCATTATTATTATGATCATTATCATTAGAACTACAACTATTATTTGTATCACTATTTATTATTATCAACATTATCATTCTCACTTTTTTTTTTTTTTTGTCCTTTTCATTCTTATTCTTA
>NC_051395.1:39284299-39286799 GCF_015228065.2 Penaeus monodon | reverse complement strand
GCTTATTCATGAGACTGACTCACGGATGCGACGGGGCGCGGCGCTGAAGCAGGAGCGAATGTGCCGAAGCTCCCTTAAGGCAAGGAAAGCATAACAGAGCACTGTGGGGATGAACTCACGCTGGCGCGGGGTGGGAATTAGCCAGATTAACTGTTACAAATGCACTGAGAGTGAAAAGTATGGAAAGCCCTTTTGAGTACAAGAGAAACTGCAAAAAACAAGTATCATTCAGAATTATAGTTTGTAGTCTAAAATTTTCATTAAAAAATATAATATATATATATGTATATATACATAAATTTATCTATATATATTTAAATATAATGTATCTCTCTCTCTATCTATCTATCTATCTATATACGCATATATATATATATAAAATATATATATATATATTATATATATATATTATATATATATATATATATATATATATAATATATATATATATATATATATATATATATATATATTTATATATATATATATATATATATATATATATATATATATATATTATATATATACATACATATAAGTATATATATAGATAGCTAGATAGATAATAATATATATATAAAATATATATATATATATATATAAAATATATTATATATAATAATATACACACACACACACACACGTGTGTGTATGTGTGTGAATGTGCATGTGTGTATGTGTATGTGTAAATAAAATGAATAAACACACACACACACACACACACACACACACACACACACACACACACACACACACACAACACACACACACACACATGCACTCATTCACTCACTCATCTGCATACACACTCACTCATTCACTCACACACACACACACACACACACACACACACACACACACACACACACATATATATATATATATATATATATATATATATATATATATATATATATATATACATATATATATATATATATATATATATATATATATATATATATATATATATATATATATATATATATATATATATGTGTGTGTGTGTGTGTGTGTGTGTGTGTGTGTGTGTGTGTGTGTGTGTGTGTGTGTGTGTGTATCTATATGCTTATATATATGATTATTCCATGACAGTAAACCTGCCTTTTCAGACTTTGGTTTGAGTGACGTGAAGGTGCAAATAGTGTATGCAAATGTCCGACGGGGAGGGGGGGCGGCCCGCTCTCCTGCCACCTCAGTCTCCGGCGCAAACGGCGTCAACAGTTTTTGCAAGTTCTTTTTAGAAATTTTCTCAACCGCATATAAATTTCTTGCCTATTGTCATTGAAATCCACACCACTTCAGAGTTTTAGCGGCTTTGTAATGTTAATATCGTAATTAATTATTCAAGTCGTTTTCATTAATATTAATATACGTATAACAGCGGAGACTTAGATTATAATCCCAAGAATGGTGAGGCAGGAAGTTACTGTGTGCCATAAGGGAGCGCGGGCGTTGCGGGGCCAACGGTTCCCTCAAACTTCATTCATTTGAGATTTGCCCTCAAACTGTCGGGGATTTTGGTCGCTCGCCTGAAGTGTTCGCTGCGACACGGATCTGCCCTTTTCGCCGATCGGCTGTCAGGTTTTATGCTTTCACTCATTCCTTATGTCTATCTGTAGATTGAAAGTTAATTTTACAATTTCCAGTCATTTCCCATGAGACATTATTGTGGGTTGACTACATCGAAGGAACTGGCAGATTCATCGTTTTTCTTGAAAATACTCACTCATTTGTGTAAGAGAAACTTTGGTACCTTTGCTTTTATATCAAATGCGTTGCCGGAAACGGGATATTACCATCTTACAATGCGACTGCAACAAGGCCTCGTAAACGCATGGACAGCTGCCCAAGCAAGTAGACGACAGAGGACTGCAATGCGTGCATGTAGTGGAACAGGCAGCAGTGGCGGCAGCGGAAGTGAGGCTCATACTAGCACAGCTTTCAGGTGACTAAATATGAAGTGTCCTTGTGCCGTGCTGGCTGGCCGAGGGTGTTCATCCGGGCAGGAGCGGGAGGGGTGGGGGAGGGGTCGTCCTCCCTTTGATCTCAGACCTCATTGAATTATGTGTAGGATGGCGAGGCCTGTGACCCACACCTCTAATTCCAGAGACACCTTTTTGTGCAGCAGAACCTTGAAGAGGAATTACGAACGGCGCGGTTTTCATTTTGATTTGTGTTCAACTATGTGTGGCCATTTCGATATTAGCAATAATGATAACGAGAATTACAATGATTACTGACATTCTTGCGAGGTACCTCAAGGAACGACAGAGTGATAAAATATAGAATTTACCGCTCCTGTTGATGTTGGCATTATAATTAATATTGCTATTGTAATCAGGGCTTTTATCAGTGTGATGTTTCAGTTGTTTTACTTATGTTTAATTTCTAAATGTATTATATTCATGTTTGTTTATATTCATCATCTTTAATGGATATTAAGTTTCTATCATTTTTAGAATTAATGTTATGATTATATCTATCATCGTCATCATCA
>NC_051395.1:39256799-39261799 GCF_015228065.2 Penaeus monodon | reverse complement strand
AATGAAGATGATAATGATAATAATATCAGTAATAATAATGCTGATAATGATAGTAATAGTAGTAGTGATAGTAGTAGTAGAAGTAAAATAATAATAATGATGATGATAATAATTATGATAATAATAATAATAATGGTAATGCTGCTGATGATGATAATAATAATAATAATAATAATGATAATGATAATGATAATAATGGTAATGATAATGATAATGATAACGATAATGATATTAATGATAATATCAATAATCATAATAGTAGTAATAACAATATTGATTATAATAATGATAATAATGGTAATAATGATAATAGTAATAATAAGAATAATATTGGCTCTGGCTCAGTACCAACTCCGGCCCCCTAGCCACCCTGGGGTAATGGGGCGGCTCGGGGGAGGTGGGCCTTGTCAGTCTTCCTCCCCCCAGAAAGAACCACTGGCAACGTCATGAATAAATGGAAATGCTGGGGCAAGGGGTGTTGTCCCTCCCACCCAGCAAGTAAGGCGGGCTGTGGGTCACGCTGGGAGGGCAAATGTCGGGGTGCAGGATTGGAACGAGAGTTACTCGTTCCGCCTGCGCCCCGGCAGGTGCCAACCCACCACGAATCTTGTGGGGCAAAGCCCTTGGGAACCCCACAGGCGAATGGGCAGTCCCGCAGCCTGCCGATCCCCTTTATTTGGGGCTGTGTCGGTGGGGGCGGCAGAGGTGACGTGCACCCAGAGTGACCACCCGAGGCTTAATCTCAGGTGTGCTTTCTGGGTAGGTGCTTGGAACATCCGGTCCTTGCGGCAGGATGAGCGGTTACCTCTGCTATCGTGGGAATTGAAGCGACTGGGAGTTGAGGTGGCTGCACTCTCAGAGGTGAGAAGACCTGGTAGCGGCACGATCAGTGTGGGTGGTTACACCTACTACTGGTCGGGCTGCAGCGATGGTCATCACCTCCAGGGTGTAGCCATAGCCATCTCCAGCCGACGTCAGCCCTCGGTAGTTGAGGTGACACCGGTTGATGAACGTATTATGGCATTGAAACTGAAGCATGCTTTTGGCTTCATGTCTCTTATTGCTGTATACGCTCCTACCGATGTATATAGAATTGATGTGAAAGAGGCGTCCTACACCAAACTCGCATCTGTGGCAGACGATTGCCCCTGGCGAGTCCCTGACCGATTCACAGAACTCAACAACCTGATGGACCTAGTTGCTCTGTGGGAGCTCTTAAAGCATGTAATACTCAAAGCAGCTCAGGAGTCCATTGGCGTACGCCTCAGGGCAAGGCAGAATTCCATCTCCCTAGAGACATTAGAGGCCACTGAAGCGTGTCGCAAGGCTCGGCTGAATGGGAATCAAGTTCCATGGTGCGTAGGGCTCGGACACTGCTGAGAAGGGACAAGGAACAATTCATCAGGAATCTTGCTAAGGAGGTCGAAGGCCATTTCTTGGTAAATGACCTTCGCCCTGCCTACCAAGCCCTGAGAAAACTGAACTCTGAGCCCTCCTCACAGATGACTGCAGTCCGATCAGTGGATGGACGGATCATCTCAGATCATGTTGGGGTTCGTGAACGTTGGGCTGAGTATTTTGAACAGTTGTACCAGGTAGACCCTCCAAGAGTTAGCCTGGATGCAAGCAATGTCTCAGTGCCTGTACCGGACCCACCCATCAGCGAGGAACCTCCTACCCTAACAGAGGTTAGGATGGCGATTTCCAAGCTGAAGAGTGGTAAAGCTGCAGGCATATGTCATATCCCTGCTGAACTGCTAAAGGCTGGGGGTGAACCTATGGCTTGGAGCCTGCATACAGATCATGTGATAATGATAATTATCAGGGGGAATGGTACCAGACTGCCATCTGGCAGTCTGGTACCATTCCCCCTGACCTGCTGAGGGGCGTGGTCATCCCTCTCGGAAGGGGAAAGGGGATCATTGGGATTGTAGTAACTACCGTGGCATTACACTGCTCAGCATACCAGGCAAGGTTCTCGCCCACATTCTTCTGAAACGGATCCACAATAACCTACTGAGGCATCAGAGACCAGAGCAGTCTGGATTTACTCCTGGCAAGTCCACAATAGACCGTATACTAGCGCTTCGAGTAATTGTGGAACGCATTCGTGAGTTTGGTCGTGGGTTGCTTGCAACCTACATCGACCTCAAGAAGGTGTTTGACTCGGTGCATCGGGAATCGCTATGGGAGATCCTGAGGCTCAGGGGAATTCCGACACAGATAACTGGCCTGATAGCAAGCCTCTATACTGGTATTGATAGTGCTGTAAAGTGTGGTGGGGTCTGTCGAACTTCTTCCCTGTTAATTCAGGGGCGAGGCAAGGCTGTGTCCTTGCACCAACACTTTTCAACACTTGTATGGACTGGATAATGGGCAGAGCTACTAGCCAAAGTCAGTGTGGAGCAACACTAGGCAATATTAAGGTTTCAGACCTTGACTTTGCCGACGATGTTGCCATCCTATCTGAGTCCTTGGAGTCACTGATGCATTTAGCAATGAGGCGAAGCCCCTAGGCCTAGAGATTCAGGACTTTGGGGGCCTGTTAGGGGAACCCGTTCAGTCAATCCATGCTTGCGGCGAGGACGTTGAAGTTACAGAGAGTTTTACATACCTTGGTAGCGTAGTCTATATCTCTGGGTTGTCAGACCAGGAAGTCAGTAGACGGATTGGTCTGGCAACAGGAGCCATGAACTCGATCAACAAGAACGTTTGGAGATGTCGGTACCTATGTAGAAAGACCAAGCTGCGTGTCTTCAAGGCCTTGATACTACTGGTTTTGCTCTATGGAAGCGAAACCTGGACGCTATCCAGTGTCTTGGAGTCTCACCTTGATGCCTTTTGTAACAAGTCCCTTTGCCAGATCATGGGGTACAGTTGGCAGGACCATGTTTCCAACCGGCGGTTACACCGTGAAACTGGCATGGGACCTGTTACTTGTATAATCCGGGATCGCGAACTCAGGCTATATGGCCATCTAGCTCGTCTCCCTGTAGACTACCCTGCCCATCAGGTTGTCTCTCTGCGAGACAAACCTGGGTGGAGGAGACCAGTGGGACGACTTAGGAGATCATGGCTTGGGCAGCTCGACAAGACCTGTCTCGAGGAATTAGAGATGGGCCTTGGTCCTGCCTGGAGACTCGCCTCGAGGGATCCTCGTGGCTGGAAGCGAAGGGTGGATGCGGCCATGCGCCCCCGTCGGCGTTAGCCCCTTGATGATGATGATGATGATGATGATAACAAGAGTAATAATAATGATGATGATGATGATAATAATAATAATAATAATAACTATTATTATCATTATTATTATTATGATAATCATAAAAAATGTTAATAATAATGATATTAGTAATGGTAATGGCAATAATAATATAATAATGAAAATATAGTGTTTAAAGCAGGGTTGGGTCCGAGTACATGTACTTATAATTGGATTTAAGTACAGACTTTTAGGTAATTGTACTTGTACTTGAAGTTAAAAAAATCAACGGTACTTGTATGTGTACTTTGACCAAAAGTACTTGAAAAAATACCAAGTATATCATATTTAAGTAAAAGTTATGATATATACTGTGAATAGCTTCTAGCGAACTTTGTTATGATGCCTTTGGGTGAATACGTACATTGAGTTTTATGATGTAGTGTAATATAGGGTACCAGATACCGACTCGAAAGCACATGTTGAGAAAACTACTGCAAGGTAAGTGCACTGAAGTTGGATGTTCTATGAAAACACAACTTGAGCGTGCAGAGAATGTTAGCTTTTGGTCTAACTGGCAGGTGAGATCTTACTTATTTCTTGCTCATTTCATCCATGGTTGGTCCTTGAAAACAGACGTTCTAGCCTTGTCCGTGGCCGACACACAGCACACAACATTATGGAAGAGTATGAAGAAACTGTACAAATCTTTGACATACGTTCAAAATCACAAACACCATAACAGACAATGCTACGAATATAGTATCAACATTTTCACTTCTCAGATACTTTTGACAATGATATGGTTCTTTTAGAATTAAATGCGGAAAGACCCAATTAGAAGATTGGACTGATTTCAGCCAGTAAAGGCGAGAAAAAATGTATTCTGCCAGCTTTCTGGATTTTGCCAGTAGGCAGAAAAATATGTATTTCTGCTCCAGCTGTTGATTAGGGTTTGAAATTCATCTGAACCATAGGGATACCATGATAAACTTCACATGTGTGAGGATTTAAGAAATGTTAGTATAACGTCTGATGTACTATGAGGATGAATTCTAGACCCACGCTTTAAGCTCGATTGGTACAAAGATGAAGAAGAAAAGGACCCCTGAAAGACTCAGCAAAAGCAGCACAGCCCAAAGAAGTTAAGCAAAATTCTGGTGAAGATATACAAGAATCGAAGGAGCCTGTGCCGGAATCAGTATTCACAAACGAAAAGGTGCATCCAATTAACACTCAGATCTACTGTTATCTGAGCCAGCCTTATAAGGCACTAATGTGTTGGTATTTTGGAAAGAACACAAATATACTCTGCTTTATATAGGATGGCTCAGAAATATTTAGCGGGACCTACATCTTCTGAAAGTATTTAATTATTTAAGTATTTGCTGAAAGTATTTAATCCTGATGGATGTCTTACTGACAAAAACTTCGAACGTGTGAGGTTCATAAAGTGCAATGATGATGCACCCTAAGAAGCTCACTTTTGTGTATTTCTTATTTCAAGTAAACTATTTATTTTCTTTACCTAAAAACAACAATAGTAATGATATTGTAAGTAATAAAAACAATGATAATATTATTGATAATTATAAAAATAAAAATGATAATACCAATAATGATAATGATATTAATGAATATAAAAATAATGAAAGTAATGATTATAATAGTGATAATGATATTGATAATAAAAATGATAATAATAATGATAACAATGATAACAATAATTTTAATAATTGTAATAGTAATAGCAATAATAACAGTAGTAGCAGTAGTAGTAATGATGATGATGATGATG
>NC_051395.1:39251799-39254299 GCF_015228065.2 Penaeus monodon | reverse complement strand
GCAGCCATAGGACCGCGGAGGAGGCAGAAACCTTTGCCCAATATTCCGCGCCTCTTGGTTTTGATAGCTTCCCGCAATTTCTGTAGCAGTGAAGTGCATTAAGCTCCTACAATTGTAGAACCTTTGGCAGGAAATTCATCATCATTGCTGGTCCCAACAGACTGTGTGCATGATCTACCTGCCGAGGGTGTGACACGCTTTTTTATTTTATTATTATTATTATCATTTATTTTTTATTTTTTTTTTCTTGGGGGTGGGGAGGTCAAAATGCTTCTATTATTTTGACTGGGCCTTAGTTTGTGGATCCTTTTTGATAAAACCAAAGTTTACCAAAAAAAAAGTATCCGGTTTTTCCCAGCCATGGCTAAAAGAGTTTAAAAAAAGGTGTTCCTTCTCGGAAATGGATAGCCGGATTTTCCCCAACAATTTTTTGAATCAAAAGTCAGAATATTTTGTCCAACCAATACTTTTAAAAACGGGAAACTGACACAAAACTGCGATCCAAAAAAATGGCAATTTTGGGTAGACCTTGGGGGCCATTCAGGTATAAAAACCTGTCCGCTCATACTCCCTGGTTCCATTTTCACTTTCTCTCTCTCTCCCCCTTACCCCCCACCACACACACCACAAACCACACCCACACACACACACAACACACCACACACACACCAAACACCCCACACAAACAAACAAACACACACCCAAAACCCACACACCCCAAAAACAAAAAACACCACACACAAAACAAACAAACACACAAACAAACCACACACACAAACAAACAAACAAAACCACACACACAAACACACCACACACCAAACAAAAAAACACAAAAACAAAAACAACAAACAAAACCACCCACACATTCATGACATAGCTGGGAGGGGGGGCCTGTGGGGGCTTCCTTTTTTGCGATAAATATACATGGAAAAGATAAAAAGTCTTTTTATTTGTTTAGTCTAGTAGACTTTTTTATTATTAGAAAGAAAAAACAAAAACAAATTCCCTAAAATGAATTTTTTGTTTTTTATTTATTATAAAATTGTATATTTTTTCTAAAGGTTTTACAGTCAAGGGAAAGTCATTTTAACCTTCATTTTTTTACATGAATTATTTTATTCACTTAAGCATTCACGTTCCATTTTTCTTCAAAATGCATTAATTTGGGCCCAACATCACTGGGACTCGAGGGCAGTGGGATGGGCCCCCGTAGCTTAACCTCGGGGGCGCAAAAAAAAAAAAGAAAAAAAAAGAGAGAGAAAAAGAAAGACAAGGAACCCAACTCAGAACCCTGATCATATTACATTCCATAAGAGACTATAAAACTAAGAAAGAGAACAACAATATGAAAATACATGGCCATTAACGAAACAAATTTGAAATGTACATGCTGCGTTATATGTGAACTCGCAAAACAGATGATTTTAATTACTGATACCATAGAGACCCTAACAAGCTGAGAGTTAGGACACGCCTGAACAATAAACCATAAACGTAGCAGCTCTTGCATGGAATATTGCCCGCGCCCTCGCCTGACCATGTCGTACTGCCAGGCTGTGTTCAGGCGCTTTTAAATATGTGAAAGATATTCGATTTAGATCTTTAATGGCATGTAATTTTAGACGCATACTGTATGTTGTCAAGCTAGAAATAATTTCCTACAAATTGCACACATATTCATGCACGCACAGGCTTGCAAAACATAGATAAACAAATAAAAATTTATAACACAAAAAAGGACTCCTGCACATACTGACATACACACAAACAAGAACACACATTAAAAACATTGAAACAAGGTTGCACACGCGTAGATACATACCTAATTACATCTGCACCATACTTCCACAAATCCCTCTGTATTTCTGTATGTTTGTGTATCTGTAGAAGTCAAATCCGACAAATCTGAAGACGATAAGATCAAAGAGGCGGTACGAGAAGAAGTTGAATTCAATTAGGACAGGGACGTCATGAATTTGAAGAGGATGAGAAGTCGGAATGGTCAAGACTTAGAAGGTCAAGGAGGCTGAAGAAGGCGAAGTCAGCAAGACCAAAGAAAAAAAATTGGTCATCAAAAGAAATGAGGCTGAAGTCGACCATACTGACGGAGTCAGAGCTGCCAACACTGAAGAACTTCAGGTTAGTAACTCTGGAGTATAAGCTGAAGGCAACGAGACAGAAGACGTCGAAGCCAACAAGGCCAAAAAGTCAAGGAGACCGAAGAAGATGAAGCCACCTAAACTGGCGATGCCAATATTTAACATGATGGGGCATCTTCACCAAAAAGTTGCTTTCATTTCATCAAAGATTCTGTGGTGGCGGCATCAGGTATAAAAACCTGATCACTGCTCGTACTCATGTCCTTTTCCATTCTCTCTCTCTCTCTCTCTTACACACACACACACACACACACACACATAATTGAGGATGAAGTCGAATGGAAGGTGAAAGGAATTTGAGTCAAAGTTAAAATCTGTGAAAAAAGGACGGAAGAAATAAT
>NC_051395.1:39239299-39241799 GCF_015228065.2 Penaeus monodon | reverse complement strand
ATAAAGGAAAAAAAATTTTAATGAACATTGCCGGAATTTAAAACTGTTCTATCATAAGACTCTAAAGAACTTCCAAAGGGGTCAAACTCACACGAAAATTTAAACCACAATGGACACATCAAAACTGAAGTGGACTTGTTTTTTGTGAGGAAAAAAAAGTCAAAAATAGGGGTGGAATCAAATTGTTCCAAAACCTAACAAAAAGAAAAAGATCTAACAACAAAATTTAATTTGATCAATGACAACGAAAATGAACCACCCCATGCAGACGAAATTATAAAAGCCATAAAAGAAATAAAGAATAACAAGGCCCGGGGAAAAGATGAAATAACAGCGAATAAATTTGAATGTGGCGAAAGGTTTAATACTTTTCTGCAAACTCTCTACAAAAAATATGGAATAAAAGAGAGGCCAGAAGACGGGTAAAATCAATCTTTACTCCCTAAAAAAAAGGTGATGCACTCCCAAGAACAATAAAAGGGGCAATTTTATTAATAAGTCCCCGCAGGAAAAAATTTTTTGAAAATTATTGCTGAAAGAATAAGATGAATTAAGAGAGGGAAAATTTAGAGAAAGGGAGGTTTTCGCCCCGGAAAAAGGGACCAGAAACCCAATTTAAAATTAAAATTTACAAGAGAAAAACAAGACATCAAAAAACCAACCTGTGTTTTATCGATTATGTGAAAGCTTTTGATACTGTTGATCACGAACCTTGGAAACCCTGAAAAGAATGAAAATTTCCCAAAACAATCATCCAACTAAAAAAAGCCCTGTATGACCAAAAAACAACAGCTGTAAGAACCATTTGGGGGGAACAGAATGGGTTTGAAGTCAAAAAAGGAGTCGACGGGGGTTTCATTTGTCTCACACCTCTTTAACATAATTCTGAAACAATTATTAGGATCTCTAGAGAAATTTTTTAAGGAATGTAGATGTTGGAGGATCAAAAATATCAAAACTAAGGTACCCGGTTGATATTACGCACGTAACCCCACCACCCACACACACATGCATATTTTTTATTTCACAGTATCCTAACTACAACAATACTAATAAAGTTAGAGAAGCAAAACGAAAAGGGCGGCTTGTTTTTTTAAAGCCCAAAAAAATAAGATCTGAAGATTCAAAAATAACGGGATGAACAATTGAACATTTACAAACAAGGAATGATTGTGGGGAAAAGTAAAGAGTTCATTATCTTGGAGCGTTTTTAAATAAAACATATGATGTTCACCGGAGATAAAAAAAAGAATTTCCCTTTCCAAAAACGCCACAATTGCTCCAAAAACATTGGAAAAACCAACATTTTCCTTACGGAAAAGCTGGGTTTTTGAATCATTAGTTTTTCCCCTGCATCATATGGTTCTGATGTTGGGTGCTGAAGTAATAGACAAAAAAAAAAATAAAAAGTTTTGAAAATTTGGGTTACAGACGATACTGCATATTAGCGGCAGAGAACGAATGATGAAGTGCTGTGAAAAATAAAGTAAAGACTGGTGTTAGACATCTTGAACAGGAGGAAAATTTAAAGTTTATTGGTCAGTGTAAAGTAAAAGTTTGAGAAAGCTTCTGACAGGGGTGTGTAGGAAAGAGAGGAAGAGGGAAACCGAAGACAAGTGAGGACAACATCAAAGATTTTGCGGGCGTGATGGTACAAGTGGAAAGAAAAGGTAAGATCGATTTAGTGGCGAAGGATGGTGGGGAGGGCCACGGCTGCTAATATGAGCATACCGTTTGATAAAAGATCATACATCCCTCCATACTATATTATGTATGATATATATATGTACCACATTATATATATATAAAAAAAATAGTTGTATTTATTCAATATAATAATTATTATATATTTTAATATATATAATACATATTATTGGTGTGTGGTGGGTGGGTGTGTGTGTGTGGTGGGTGTGTTTGTTGGTGGTGTGGTGTATGTATGTAAAGACACACACACACGCACACACAACACAAACACACCACACACACACACACACACACACTACACCACACCCACCACGCACAAAAAAACACAACCCCCACACACACCACACACACACACACAACACACACAATATATATTATATAAACACATGAAAAGCCCCTATATATGTATATATATATATATATATATATATATAATATATATATTATTGTATGTATGTATGTTATTACTTAAAATATATTCAAATTACCTATTAATATATATATAAAATTATATATATATATATATATATATATAATATATATATATATAAATATATTTTATAAAAATATATATATATTATATATTATATATAATATAAAATTTAATATTAAAATATATATATATATCCCTAATGGGGTTTTCCACTCAGGCGTGAATTGCAAGCACAAAGAGGTATAAATACGGCCGTGAAAAATCCATCTTTATTTGAAAGTTTTGAAGGTTCACAAAAGCCCTTTATTCTAATGCTGAAAGCGAAAACCGATAAAAATTTGTTAGATATCTACATAAAAAAGG
>NC_051395.1:39228140-39235640 GCF_015228065.2 Penaeus monodon | reverse complement strand
TTCCTCAGTCTCGTTAACTTTGTTTCGCTCTTGTTCTTGTCGCCTTCAATTTTGACTTCATTTTCATTATTTCTTCCGTCCTTTTTTCACAGATTTTAACTTTGACTCAAATTCCTTTCACCTTCCATTCGACTTCATCCTCAATTATGTGTGTGTGTGTGTGTGTGTGTGTGTAAGAGAGAGAGAGAGAGAGAAATGTGAAAATGGAAAACCAGTGGAGTATCGAGCAGTGATCAGGTTTTTATACCTGAATGGCCGCACACCACAAGAGATCTTTGATGAAATGAAAGCAACTTGTGGGGAAGATGCCCCATCATGTTAAATATTGGCATCGCCAGTTTAGGTGTGGCTTCATCTTCTTCGGTCTCCTTGACTTTTTGGCCTGTTGGCTTCTACGTCTCTGTCTCGTTGCCTTCAGGCTTATACTCAGAGTTCTAACCTGAATTCTTCCGTGTTGTCAGCTCTGCTCCGTCAGTATGGTCCGACTGCAGCATCATTCTTTTGATGAACCATTTTTTTTCTTTGGTCCTTGCTGACTATTCGCCTTCTTCAGCCTCCTTGACCTTCTAAGTCTTGACCATTCCGACTTCTCAATCTCTTCAAATTCATGACTCCCTGTCCAATTGAATTTCAACTTCTTCTCGTACCGCCTCTTGATCTTATCGTCTCAGATTTGTCGGATTTGACTTCTACGATACACAAATACAGAAATACAGAGGGATTTGTGGAAGTAATGTTCAGATGTAATTATGTATGGATCTACGCGTGTGTCAACCTTGTTTCATTTCACTGGTTTTAATGTGTGTTCTTGTTGTGTGTATTTCAGTATGTGCATGAGTCCTTTTTTGTGTTATAAATTTTTATTTGTTTATCTATGTTTTTGCAAGCCTGTGCGTCGATGAATATGTGTGCAATTTGTAGGAAATTATTTATAGCTTGACAACATACAGTATGCGTCCGAAATTACATGCCTTAAAGATCTAAATCGATATCTTTCACATATTTAACGCGCCTGAACACAGCCTGGCGTACGACATGTTCAGGCGAGGCGCGTGCAATTTACCATGCAAGAGCTGCTACGTTTATGGTTTATTCAGGCGTGTCAACTCTCAGCTTGTTAGGGTCTCGATGGTATCAGTACAAGTTAAATCATCTGTTTTGGCGTGGTTCACATATAAACGCAGCATGTACATTTCAAATTTGTTTCGTTAATGGCCATGTATTTTCATATTGTTGTTCTCTTTCTTAGTTTTATAGTCTCTTACGGAATGTAATATGATCAGGGTTCTGAGTTGGGTTCCTTGTCTTTTTTTTCTCTCTCTCTTTTTTTTTCTTTTTTTTTGCGCCCCCGAGGTTAAGCTACGGGGGCCCATCCCACTGCCCTCGGGTCCCAGTGATGTTGGGCCCAAATTAATGCATTTTGAAGAAAAATGGAACGTGAATGCTTAAGTGAATAAAATAATTCATGTAAAACTGAATGGCTTAATAAATGACTTTCCAATTGAACTGTAAAACCTTTAGACAAAATATACGAATTCTATAATAATATAAAAAGCAAGAATTCATTTTTAGGTAATTCTGTTCTTGTTTTTCTTTCTAATAAGTAAACAATGTCTACTATGACTAAGACAAATAAATATGACTTTTATCTTGCCATGTATACTTTTATCGTCAAAGAAGGAGACGCCCCCCACAGGGCCCCACATGCCTAGCTATGTCATGAATGTGTGTGTGTGTTTGTTTGTGTGTTTGTTTGTTTGTGTGTGTGTTTGTTTGTGTGTGTGTGTGTTTGTTTGTGTGTGTGTGTGTTTGTTTGTTTGTTTGTGTGTGTGTGTTTGTTTGTGTGTGTTTGTTTGTGTGTGTGTGTGTGTGTGCGTGTGTGTTTGTGTGTGTGTGTGTGTGTGTGTGTAAGAGAGAGAGAGAGAGAAATGTGAAAATGGAACCAGTGGAGTATCGAGCAGTGATCAGGTTTTTATACCTGAATGGCCCAAGTCTACCATTGCCATTTTTTTGAAGATCGCAGTATTACTGATCGTCAGTTTACCCAAGATGTCAAGATTAGTATTGGGTCTGGACAAAATTATTCATGACTATTTGTATATGCAAAAATTGTCTGCTGGGAACGTTCCCAGGCTACTCACACCTTTCCAGAGGAAGGAACGAGTCCATTTTTCAAATCTCTTTTAGCCATGTGCCTGGAAAACCTGGATTACTTTTTTGTCTGGATAAGACTTTGGTCTATCAAAAGGATCCACAAACTAAGGCCCAGTCAAAATAATAGAAGCATTTTGACCTCCCCACCCCCAAGAAAAAAAATAAAAAATAATGATCCTAATATAATTAAATAAAAAAGCGTGTCACAGACCCTCGTCAGGTAGATCATCACACAGTCTGTGGACCAGCAATGATGTGAATTTCCTGACCAAAGGTTCTACAATTGTAGGAAGCTTAATGCACTTCACTGCTATCAGAAATTGCGGGAAGCTATCAAAACCAGAGGCGCGATATTGGCAAAGTTTTCTGCCTCCTCCGCGGTCCTATGGCTGCAACTCCGTTAATCATCATCCGTATTTTTCCTAACCTGCAACATCAACTTCCACCCTTCTTCCGTCCATTTTTTATAATGGGAAGGGCAAACGTTTGCTAGATGATAAGACATGGATTTATTAGGTCCTTTTCCATGATCCAAACGCAACCTGCGGGACTTCTACAAGCGAGAATTCACGGTGTATAAAATGATATGAAAAGTGTCTCACCTTTGTGGGACCGCATGTAAAGAAAGACTAATAATCGTACGACTTTTCACACCGTAGCGTCCATGGGAAGTGTGTGTGTGGGTGAGAGTTTTATAGTGTGTGTGTGTGTGTGTGTTGTGTTGTGTGTGTGTGTGTGTGTGTGTGTGTTTGTGTGTGTGTTGTGTGTGTGTGTGTGTGTGTGCGTGGTTATGTTGTATATACACGTAAATTCATATATATAAATATAATATATATATATATTATAAAATATATATAATATATATATATACACATATATATATATATTCATATTATATAATATATATATATAAAATATATAAAATATATATATATATAAATTTATAATTACATATGTATCTATGTTTGTGTATGTGTGCGTGTGTTGTGTGTGTGTGTTGTGTGGGTGTGTGTGTGTGTGTGTGTTTTGGGGGTGTGTGTGTGTGTGTGTGTGTGTGGTGTGTGTGCGTGCGTGCGTGCGTGCTGAGTTGGTGCTTGCGTGCGTGCTTGCGTGCATGCGTGCGTGCAAGTTTCGCGTGTGGGGTATATGTGTGTGCGTGTATGTTCGTGTACGCGTGTTTGTGCTTGCGTCCGTTGTGGTGACGGCAATTATAACAAATGATGAGATGCAACGTTGCTTTTTGATGGAGAGGAAAATATATGAATGACTGATCTGGCCATTCCGAAATGGTTAAATCACAAGACACTATGGGAATGCAGCCCTTTAAGTTCAAACGATGCCATTACGTATTCCTTTGTCGCCCAGAACGAGTATGAGGGTAATTTAGTTAGGTAATAGAGCGGGCTGGGAGGGTCTTCTGCCTGGCTCTAGGATTCTCTCTGTTGCAAGGGAATATGAGGGGCTCCACATATAAAGCTTCTCCGTGTTTAAAGGGATGCTAATAACACCAATTGCACACAGCTGCAGGATAGGTCTTGGGTAACATCACTAGTAATGGCAGGTAAATAGGAGATGAATAGGAAAGGTCGGAATGCTGCACATGGTGAGATCAGCCCTACACTTCCTAAACATATTTGCTCATTGCATATCCTTTGGGGCTGCCCAAGTGATGTTTTACTCATTAAGACAGGAGAAATTCTTCATAATTGCTATCATTTCAATTATTTTTTTCTTATATAAGTACATTGTATGTAAAAACTACCTCCCCTTCATTTAATTTTCTGGATGAAATGCATTTGAATTTACATAATATTGCAAAGCATATTACTTTTCTTGTCCCCATACGAACAGGCAAGAAACATCCACCAAGGTTTGAACCATGACATTCGTTTGGAATTTTGTTTTCATGAGTCATGTTTTCATGAATTTATGCCTGAATTCACCCAGTTGAATTTGTGTGCGTGTTGTATTTTCACAGGAAAAGCATTATTTGCATCATCATTATTATTTTCATCATTATCATCATTCATTTATATCATTATTATCATTATCACATCATCACATTATTGTCATTATAATTACAGTCATCTTTTTTTTATTTTTTTTAGTCGTAGTAGTGTAGTATAATCATAAATTTTTACTATTATTTTTATTATTATTATAATATTTATTATCACATTATTAAAATTATTATTAATACTGTCATTATGTCTGCTACCATTTATTATCAAAAATTACATACTGTTTTATTATTCCACATTTTTCATGTTTATTACTAGTATGATAGTAGTATTAGTAGTATTAGGGTATATCAAATATTTTATCATTGCCTTTACTGTCATTATTATCATTATTACATTTTTTAAATTTATCATTATTCATATTTTTTATTATTTTTAAATTATCCTTATAATTATTATTATCATATTATTATTATTTCATTTCCTCGTTATTATCATTAGTTATTACTATTATTTTTTATTCCTATCATTATTATCATCATTATTATTTGTTGTAGGTGTTATTGTTATCATTGCTATTAATGTTATCATTTTTATTATACTTTTATCATTGTTATTATACTTTTATCATTATTACAGTTATTACTTTCTTTATTTCATTATTGTTATTATCATATTATTTTTTTTATTATCATCATCATTATTATTATTATTATTTATTATTACTCTACACTACTATCATTATCTTTATTTTATTATTATATTTACTATTATTATTATTATATTATTATTTTTTTATCATTTTTTTATTATTATTATATTATAATCATTAACGTTATTATTATTATATATTATCATCATCATCATCTTTCACTTCATCATATCATCATCATCATAATCATCATCATCATCATCATCATCATCATCATCATCATCATAAATCATCATCATCGTCATCATCTCTCATCATCATCATCATCATCATCTCATTACTACTACTGCTACTACTGTTATATTGCTATCGTTATTATTTTTATTATTAATATCATTATCACTATTATAATCATTACTTTCATTATTTTTATATTCATTAATATCATTATCATTATTGGTATTATCATTTTTATTTTTATAATTATCAATAATATTATCATTGTTTTTATTACTTACAATTCTTACTATTGTTGTTTTAGATAAAGAAAAATAATATTTACTTGAAATAAGAAATACACAAAAAGGAGCTTCTTAGGGTGCATCATCATTGCACTTTATGAACCTCACCCCGTTCGAAGTTTTTGTCAGTAAGACATCCATCAGGATTAAATACTTTCAGCAATCCTGAAAAGCTTTCAAAAAGGAGCAGAAGATGTAGGTCCCGCTAAATATTCTGAGCCATCCTATATAAAGCAGAGTATATTGTTTTTCTTTCCAAAATACCAACACATTAGTGCCTTATAAGGCTGGCTCAGATAACAGTAGATCTGAGTGTTGATTGGATGCACCTTTTCGTTGTGAAAAACTGATTCCGGCACAGGCTCCTTCGATTCTTGTATTCTTCACCAGAATTTTGCTTAATTCTTTGGGGTGTGCTGCTTTTGCGATCCTTTCAGGGGTCCTTTTCTCTTCATCTTTGTACCAAGCGAGCTAAAGCGTGGGTCTAGAATTCTTCCTCATAGTGCATCAGACGTTTATCTACAGATTTCTTAAATCCTATCACCAATGTGGAGTTATACATGGATTCCCTATGGTTTAGATGAAATTTGAAACCCTAATGCAAAGTATGACCAGACTTGTAGAAACAGTGGTTTGCTTCTGTGCACAATCTTTGGGCTCCTCAAATGGCTTAAAGATTTCCAACATATCTTTAAGGAGATTACGTATCTATGATACTGAACCTTTGTTCAGGAATACTCAACACTGATCTAATCATTTTCACTTATGTATAGCACAAACAATATCCAATTTTCCCAAATCTTCCGAAACATCAGCGACAGTGGAAGATTTGAGCACAAAAGACACTAACTTTAAAGCTTTACTGAGAGCCATGTTTAGTTGCCCTGCTTCTAGTAGACCATCCTTTACCCCAACTTGCAGAGTGTGGGCGAAGCATGAATTGTGCTCAGCTGGCAGAAATACATTATTTTTCTCGGCCATACTGGCAAAATCCAGGTCCACATCTTCTAATTTGTCTTCAGAATCAGAACCATATCATTGTCAAAAGTATCTGAGAAGTGAAAATGTTGATACTATATTCGTAGCATTGTCTGTTATGGTGTTTGTGATTTTGAACGTATGTCAAAGATTTGTACAGTTTCTTCATACTCTTCATAATGTTGTGTGCTGTGTGTCGGCCACGGACAAGGCTAGAACGTCTGTTTCAAGGACCAACCATGATGAATGAGCAAGAAATAAGTAAGATCTCACCTGCCAGCTAGACCAAAAGCTAACATTCTCTGCACGCTCAAGTTGTGTTTTCATAGAACATCCAACTTCAGTGCACTTACCTTGCAGTAGTTTTCTCAACATGTGCTTTCGAGTCGGTATCTGGTACCCTATATTACACTACATCATAAAACTCAATGTACGTATTCACCCAAAGGCATCATAACAAAGTTCGCTAGAAGCTATTCACAGTATATATCATAACTTTTACTTAAATATGATATACTTGGTATTTTTTCAAGTACTTTGGTCAAAGTACACATACAAGTACCCTTGATTTTTTTAATTCAAGTACAAGTACAATAACCCAAAATCTGTACTTAAAACCAATTATAAGTCATGTACTCGGACCCAACCCTGCTTTAAAACACTATATTTTCATTTTATATTATTATTGCCATTACCATTACTAATATCATTATTATTAACATTTTTTATTATTATAATAATAAATGATAATAAATAGTTTTTATTATTATATTATTATTATTATTATCATCACATCATCATTATTATTATTTGTTTTTCATCATCCCTCATCATCAAGGGGCTAACGCCGACGGGGCGCATGGCCGCATCCAAACCCCTTTGCTTCCCGCCCCGAGGATCCCTCGAGGCGAGTCTCCAGGCAGGACCAAGGCCCATCTCTAATTCCTCGGACAGGTCTTGTCGAGCTGGGCCCCCCCATGATCTCCTAAGTCGTCCCACTGGTCTCCTCCACCCAGGTTTGTCTCGCAGAGAGACAACCTGATGGCAGGGTAGTCTACAGGGAGACGAGCTAGATGGCCATATACTGATTCGCGATCCCGGATTATACAAGTAACAGTCCCATGCCAGTTTCACGGTGTAACCGCCGGTTGGAAACATGGTCCTGCCAACTATACCCCATGATCTGGCCGAAGGGACCCGTGTGTACCCAAAAAAGGAAACAAGGGCCGCCTTT
>NC_051395.1:39224832-39228040 GCF_015228065.2 Penaeus monodon | reverse complement strand
CGTTCGTGTGCGTAGTGTGTGTGTGTTTGTTTGTGTGTGCGTGTGCGTGTGCGTTTGCGTGTGCGTGTGCGTGTGCGTGTGCGTGCGTGCGTGTGTGTGCTTGTATCTGCGTGTAGTAATTACAAAGAAGAATGCAAGAAAGAAGGGACAGCTCAAGTCCGCTCGCCCCCATCCTAAGCCTGGCTGTAAACTTTGGTAGAAATGCGTAAGGAACAAAGTCCCTTGTAACTGACTCGCCTGGCTTGAAGCTGAAGTCACTTTTACTAAACAACTAATGATAATGTTTATGCCTTTCTGCGGGTACATAGTCTTCCTGCCCGCATGTGCATATTTCCGTATATCAGATGCTTCCTTTTGATAATGCTCCACGATTGATATATACCCCACCTCGCATATACGGTTTGTAGTTATATTCTTCTTTCGGTAGCATACACTGATTCAGTGGCCTTTTTATACAAACACAACAAATAAACCGTCCTTTAATAGCAAGACCCTTAAGCCTTTTCAGTATAGTGCCTGTCTGCCTTGACTAGATATATTTTCTAATCAACTTTTCGGAGAAAAATAAATTAAAGCATGATATTTTTGGTAACAAAATGAATTATATAACTATAATAACTCTGAAACCATGAAATAATGCCACCAGTCATGGATTTAGCTCTCCCAAATGCCTTTTACTTTGAAAATGTTCGAATACTTTTTTCGTATTAATACAGGAATGCTTTCATATCCTAGCTGAATAATGAAAAAGTTTGGACATTCCAAACCAAAGCACCATAAAGGAATATTACATGATTTGCTACATTTCGCTGAACATCACTCATCAAAAACATCGTTCCGCCAAACAAAAGGAAATACTGGACCGGAAAGAACCAAGCTGAGCAATAAACAACTGGCCAGCGCCGGGATGCATTCGCTAGACCGTCAGCGCGTCGTGTCAAGTGCAGACACGCGCCCAATTACATGCCCCAGTGAACGCCACTGTTCTGCTGCGTCCCGCTGCCCTGTGGATGATCCGCTCGCGTGCAGCATGGCAAACACGGGGTGAAGTGAATAAATAAGAAAGTGAAACATGAGCTTCTCTCGCTCGCAATTATCCCGACATTACCCATTTCGCCACGCACCGGGCCCAGGTTATCCCTCCTTCTGCGCGCCTCGCATCGCCGCGCCGGGAAGTGTAAAAGGACTTGACAAGTGAAAACAGGCGACAAGTGAATGTGAGCAAGAACCGCCTCACAAGATCCGGAGTTACGTCAGGAGGTCCATGATACTTTCCTGGAATTCGATAACCAAAGCCTCGAGTGAAGTGTCTTGAGGTATTGGTAGACTCGAGTATACAATTGGATCAATGGCATCTTAAGACGAGGGTCACCTTGTTTGCTTATTCATGAGACTGACTCACGGATGCGACGGGGCGCGGCGCTGAAGCAGGAGCGAATGTGCCGAAGCTCCCTTAAGGCAAGGAGAGCATAACAGAGCACTGTGGGAATGAACTCATGCTGGCGCGGGGTGGGATTTAGCCAGATTAACTGTTACAAATGCACTGAGAGTGAAAAGTATGGAAAGCCCTTTTGAGTACAAGAGAAACTGCAAAAAACAAGTATCATTCAGAATTATATTTTGTAGTCTAAAATTTTCATAAAAAAATATAATATATATATATATGTATATATACATACACATTTATATGTATATATATGTATATATATATATATATATATATATATATATATATATATATATATATACACACATCTCTTCTTCTTTTAACGGTAGGTTCATGTCTGAGCCGCCGTGGTCACAGCATGATACTTTAATTGTAGTTTTCATGTTGTGATGCTCTTGGAGTAAGAACGTGGTAGGGTCCCCAGTTCCTTTCCACGGAGAGTGCCGGTGTTACTTTTTTAAGTAATCATTCTCTCTATTTTATCCGGGCTTGGGACCAGCACTGACTTGGGCTGGCTTGGCCACCCAGTGGCTAGGTAGGCAATCGAGGTGAAGTTCCTTGCCCAAGGGAAACAACGCGCCGGTCGGTGACTCGAACCCTCGAACTCAGATTGCCGTCGTGACAGTCTTGATTGAGTCCGACGCTCTAACCATTCGGCCACCGCGGCCCCATATATACGCATATATATATATATATATATAATACTATATATATATATATATATACATATACATATATATATATATATAATATATATATATATATATATATATATATATATATATACATACATATATATGTATATATATACATACAATAAGTATATATATAGATAGCTAGCTAGATAGATAAATATATATAATATATATATATATATATATATATATATATATATATATATATATATATATACAACACTCACACACCACACAACACACACACACACACACACACACCCACACACACACACACACACACACACACACACGTGTGTGTATGTGTGTGAATGTGTGTGTATGTGTATGTGTATGAATAAACACACACACACACACACACACACACACACACACACACACACATGAACACCGCACCACACACACACGCCACACAACACACACACACACACACTCATTCACTCCCTCACATACATACACACTCACTCATTCACTCACACACAACTTAACACACACACACACACACACCAACACACACCACACATAATATTAATATATATATATATATATATATATAATATACATATATATATATATATATTATATATATATATATATATATATATATATACATATATATATATATATATAATATTATATATATAAATATATATATATATATTATATTGTGTGTGTGTGTGTGTGTTGTGTGTGGTGTGTGTGTGTGTGTATCTAATGCTTATAATATGATTATTCCATGACAGTAAACCTGCCTTTTCAGACTTTGGTTTGAGTGCGTGAAGGTGCAATAGTGTATGCAAATGTCCGACGGGAGGGGGGCGGCCGCTCTCCTGCCACCTCAGTCTCCGGCGCAAACGGCGTCAACAGTTTTTGCAAGTTCCTTTTTAGAAATTTTCTCAACCGCATATAAATTTCTTGCCTATTGTCATTGAAATCCACACCACTTCAGAGTTTTAGCGGCTTTGTAATGTTAATATCGTAATTAATTATTCAAGTCGTTTTCATTAATATTAATATACGTATAACAGCGGAGACTTAGATTATAATCCCAAGAATGGTGAGGCAG
>NC_051395.1:39204832-39219832 GCF_015228065.2 Penaeus monodon | reverse complement strand
GGACTCTTATATATGTGAAGCCTAGCCTGTTATACCTTTACCTAGCCTGTTATACCTAAGGCTTAGTTTATGAATGTATCAATAAATACACTACGAAACCTACAAGAAAACTGACTAACATATGCTAAGGTGGCCTCGACACAGCACCAACTTGAAAGATTAGAAGAATCAATATACTGAACTATAAACATGTGGGCATATTTATACATTTAATACACTCCGGAGCTAAACTCTATCCTGCAGCTTTGTGTAAGGACTGCAGAATAGAGGTAGAATAGAGCCCCGGCGAGAGAGCGAGCGGAATTGTGTCGCAGGACTCAGAAGGCGTTCATATTACTGTCCGTTGTTAAATGGAATCAACATTCATATTGTTTTTATGTAACGATAAACTAAATGTTAACTTGTGAACATAAATAATTGTTTTCAGCAGTTAGTTCTGCAAAACATTAATTAACTTTAGAGGTATCCTAACTATACCTGTATTGTATTAGGCCTAGGTATGTGCATTTTGCTTCCGTGAACAACGAAAGCTTGTTGCCGACAGGGCAAAACAAAAGAAGTATCAAATACTTGAACGGCGGAACGTTCAAAGTGATATGACAATTGTTCGTGTCGAGTAGAAACGTGCCAAGGTGAAGCAATACCCAAATGGAATATATTCGAGAGAAACATCATCATGATCCCCACTTCCTAAGATTCTTGTAATTCTCGACGAAAGAAGGGTTAAGAAGAAACCAGGCAGCATCTGAGATTACATCAAAATGCGCTTTTAGAACAAATCCGCCGGAAGGGGGTCTCTCAGCGTTAGAAGCGCCCCTGCGACCCCCGCTGCCCGGCTCTGGGTTTGAAATTAAGAAGTCTTTTGCGATCCCACCCATATGACCGGCCACGCCGCTGGTGTGGGTTCTTATGCGTGTGCATGGGTAAGTGAGTGTGTTGTGTGTGTGGTGTGTGTGTGTGTGTGTGTGTGTGTGTGTGTGTGTGTGTGTGTGTGTGTGTGTGTGTGTGTGTGTGTGTGTGCCTGTTTGTGTGTGTATGTGTCCGTACACCCAAAAATAATTCTTATTGGGAAACATGACTTTTACGCTGAAGCTATAACAAACTATGACTCCTACATATAAAAATTCAAGTTGCTTTCAAAAGCTATTCGGACACAGGGATCAAAGAAGTTCTTATTGTAAGAACTAGAAAGTAGTTTGATAATACTATATTTACTAATGAAACGGCGGTTAAGTCTGAGGGATTTGAGTATGAAAAAGAGAGTCCGGGTAAAGCCGGGCCCTCACTCCGTCCGCTGTGCTGGGCAGCAAGCTCCCTGCCGAGCTGGAGCTGGAGCGCCGCTCTCTCCGAGGCCCGATGATTTCGGCCCATTAAACGCCCGACGATTTGTTGATCCGACTACACTTTTACGCGAGCAATTTAGATGTATTTCTGGAAGCGAACTCGGAGAGGAGCCATCCCACCAGGAGGATAAAGCGGCCATGGCCGTAGCAGCAGTGCGGGTTATTGCAGGCAGCGAGCGCCGACCGAGTGTCCTGCCGGGACCAGGTAGGCCAACACCCATGGCCTCGTTGCAACGCTGCATCGGCCTCCAAAGTTGGCCATGGTATTTTTTCATCTCTTTGTGTTCGTATATTGTGATTCATGTTGGATGCTTGGTCACGAATTTTCAAAACAGCGCAGATAAGGACGAGCTGTTTTTGTGCTGATAATATATTCATATCAGGGACATAAGAGGGACTCGGGCGTATAAAAAAAAACATGAGGTGAACAGGTGAAAAAATACACTGATTCTTGATAAAGTACATATGTAACCTGTTCACTTGGAATCCTCATTTGTAAAATCCTGAGATAACCTCACACACACTCCTACAAATATACTGACATAGGATATCGCACAACAATACTTAAAGAAAATATCTGGATATGTTAATAAGCGCTCAGTAATTTACCACACACACACACACACACACACACACACACACACACACACACCACACACACACACACACCACACACACACACACACCGACACACACACACACACACCACACACAGCCATCCACAGTCGCACACACACATACGGCATGCAGCGCAATGAAGCAAGCAGAATATTTCTCTCGGCCGACACAATAAACCAGAACAGCCGACGGCAATATCTCCGTGATCAAATCGTCAGCGCCTTATCTCGCGGAGGCGCCTTCGATTCGCATCTTCGATTCCCAATTTTCCAGCCGGTTTCATGTGGAACACTGGATAGATAATCCTGATTTTTTAAAAATCTCTTAACTGACGTAGACGTTTTATCAGCAGTCCCCCGAAATAAGCACACAGAGGAGTGCTATTGCATGCAAGCTACATTCCTCTTAGGCGCGGCATCCAGCTTCCTGGCTCAGCGCAAGGGGCGAGAAATAGAGAGCTACTTCGCAGAAAACAAACCCATAAATCAAAGAGCATATGTTGGCCCGCGGAGCATATATGCCAGATTAGGGAACTGTCAGCCGGAAATTGCCGAGTTTGCACGGCATTGGTGAATTTTATTTTCCAATAAATTCCTCTGATGGGTCCTTTGTAGTCACGAAAAACCTCTCTCTTTTTACTTCAATAACTCTCACTAATTTTTTCCCTGGAGAGTGAGTTACTGTGGTTTGCGTCCGGATTATTTAGGATTTCTTGTTCTCAGTTAGAAATTATAGCATCGGGGACAGACAGTGTTTGTAAAAAAAAAAATTTCTTTTTTTTGCGCAAGTATTTAAAAGGAAAATAATACAAATAAAACTTTTCCCGAAAGTTTAACCCCCAGTATGATGGGTGTAAATGTGCAAGTACGCAACGCCTGTAAACTTTTCTGAAAATTTGACAACTCTGGACCCCCACACGGATTTTCAAAATTTAAAAAGGGAAAGCAAAAAAAAAAGAACAATAAAGTTTCCAGAAGAGGGAAAAGATTACCAAAAATTTCCGGGAGGCCACCACCCAAAACACACACACACAAAACACCCACACACACACACACAACACAAACACCCCATATAAATAATATTTTATATATAATAAAATATTATATATATATATATACATACATATGCTTTAGGGATATTTTTATAATATATATAAAATTATTTTATATATATATATATTCATATAATATATAATATATATTTTATAAAAATATATATATATATTATATAAAATCCCACCCACGCAGATATTTTTTATATCCCAAAAAAATTATAAACACACCACACACATACACACCCCAAACAAACACACACAAAACACACACACACCACACAAACATCCACCCCACACACACACCCCCACACACACACCCACACACACACACACACACCACACACACACACACACCCCCTATATATACATATATATATATATAAAATATAATATATAATATAAAAAATTTATAATATATATTGTGTTTTTGGTGTACATGAAATATACACACATGAAATTAGATACATATAATATATATATAAAATATATTTTATATATATTATTATATATATAAATATATATTATATTTAATATATTTTAAAAATATATAATATAATATCTAAAATTATTTATATATATATTATATATAAATATATAATACACTACAAAACACTATAATATATGGGGTTTTGTGTTTTGAAATTTTATAAATTTTATATATATTATATAATAAATATTATTATTTTATATCCCATATATATATTATATAAAATAAAATTTTATATATAATAAAATTTTACACAAATAAAAAAATATAATAAAATATATATATATATAAAATATATTATATTATATATATATTTTTATATGTGTATGAATTAAGATGTAGGGTCTACACACACAAAACCAAACACACACACACCACCCCACACACACAAAACACACACACATACACACAGGCACCCCACACATATAAATAGTTAATAATATGTGTAATATGTATAAAATATTATATATATATATATATATATATATATATATAATAAATATACTTTATATAATATATAAAAAATATATTATAAATATATATTTTAATATATTATATAAAAACACACACACAACCATACACACAGGCAAACACACAAAACCCACCCCACCCACAACACACACACACCCCAACCAACACACACACATAAACAAAACAAAACACCCACACAAACACACGCCACACACCACACCACATGCGTGTATGTGTATGTTTTTATATGTAAATATATTCATATGTAAAAAATACATAATAATATATATATTATTTTAAAATATATATATTATATATATATACAGGAAATATTTTTTATATATATATATAATAAAAAAATATATAGGATTATAAATATATACATATATAATATAAAATATATATAAAAATTATATATAATATATATATATATATATATATATAAAATATAAACTTTTAAAACCCACACACATACGGTACAATATATGTGGGGTCTGTTTTGTGTTTTTTATGGGTTTTATATTAAAAAATTTTATATATAAATTAAAATATAATATATAATAAAATATATATATATATATAAAATAAATATAAATATAATATATATATTATAAAAATTTTTATATAAAAGGTTACATATCCCTAATATTTTTATATATATATATATATATTATAATAATATATATACACACACTCATATATATATTAATATAATATTTTATAATATTTTATATATTATATATATATATATATTTTCATATATATAAATAAACGACCGCGCACGCGCACATGTGTGCCAGCTTTATAACATATGAATATATCTGAATAATATATTATTTATAAAAAATTTTCCCTTTTTTTAGCCACTGGGTGGCCAAGCCACCCCAAGTCAGGGCTGGTCCAAGCCCGGAAAATAGAGAAAAGATTACCAAAAAAGGTAATACCAGCATTCCCCCCCGGGGGGAAAAAAAACGGGGGACCCTCCCCACGTCCTCACTCCAAGAGCATCACAACATGAAAACTCCCAATTAAGTATATGCTGGGACCAGGGCCCGGCCGCAGACTTTGAACCTACCGTTAAAAGAAAAATATATATATATTATTATATATATATATATTTTAATATTATAATATATATATAATATATACATACAAATATAAATATATATACATAAAAATTAAAAATTATATTAATTTTATAAAATTATATTTTATATATATTTTACTAATACATACAAATAAAAATTATTAAAATATTTTAAATATATATATAATATATATATATTTTAATATATTTTAATATATAAACCACACAAATATATATTTTAATATAATATATTTTTTATATAAATATATAAATAAAATCGAATATATATTATATTTATATATATTATATACACCCCACAAAAAATTTTATATAATAATATATATAAAATTTTTTATATCCTATATATATATAAATTATATATATATATATATAATTATATAGCCCCAATATAATATGTATAAAATAAATATATTTTCATATAAAAACATATAATACACACTAATATTATTATATTAAAAAATAAAATTATAATATATATAATATTATATATATATATATATATTTTAATATATATATCCCCAAAATATACATATGCATATTAATATATAATTATATATTAAAATATAATATAATATATATATATGTAGAATGTAAGTATGTATGTTTACCCCCACACACACACACAACACACACAAAACCCCACACAAAAACCCCCAAAACACACAAAACCACACACAACAAACAAAAACACACAAACAACACACACACCCCATACACGCACACACACAAATTATAAGTTAAATATATGTGAATATGTATACATAAATATAATATACATATAAAATAAAAATTAAAATTTATAATATATATTATTTTAATATATGGGCCACCCCCGGACACACACACACACAACACCAGGCACAAAACAAAAAACACACAAAAAACCACAAACAAAACAACACACACCCCACACACACCACCACAAAACCACACCCCCAAAACACAAAAAACCCCCAACACCCACAACACATAAACACACCACAAACAAAACACAAAACAAAACAAACCCCCACACCACACAAAACCCCAAAACACATACCCACACTTGGGGTGTATGGGGAAATGTGTGAAATATGTAAAAATATATACATATGTAATAACATACTAAATATATTTTTAATTTTATATAAATTTTAAATAATAGGGGATAAAATAATAATAAAAAAAAATTAAAAACACCACACAAAACACATGATTATTATAAATTAATATATAAAATATATATATAATATATTTTTATATATATATTATATAAAATAAAAAACACAAAACCCAACACATGAAATATATATATATATATTTAAATAAAATATAAAAAATAAAATATATATATATAAATAATAAAAATATTTTAAAAACCCACACCCCAAAATACATTACATAATCTGGTGTGTGGGGGTTTTTATAAATTTTTATATACAAATATAATATATATTATATATTTAAAAATTTTAATATATATAAAATATATATACTTATTTTATATATAATTAATATATATAATATATATTATATTATATATATATAAAACCCCAACCAAAAACCCCCTACAAAAAACAAAAACAACACAACAAACACACACACACACAACCCACCCCCAAAACCCCAAAACCCCAAAAACCACACAAAAACCAAACACACCCCCAACCCCAAACAACAACACCCCAAAAAACCCCAAAAGGGGACCCCCCAAACAACCCCACACCCCCAACACACACCCCACACCCACCAACAATTTTTAAAAATAAAACCCCCAAGAATTTTCAACAAAAAATTTAAAAAAAAAAAGAAAAACCCACACACACACAAAAGAAACAAAACCCCCCCCAAAAAGTTAAAATTTAAAAATAAAAAAAAAAAAAAAGTAAAAAAAAAAACACACCCCAAACCCCACAAAAATAAAGGGGTTGGGGGAATAAATTTATCTAACAAAAACCAAAAATTACAAAAAAAGCAAAATTAAAAAAAAACACAAAAGGTTTTTTTAAAATTTTTAAAATTTAATATTTTTCTATATAAAAACAAAAATTATTTATAATAATAATAATAATAAAATATCATATATATATATATTAAAATAATATATAATAAAAAAAAAAACAAAAAAAACAACAAAATTTTTTTAATATATAAATATATATTAAAATATATATGTTTTTAAAATTATATATATATATAAAATAAAATATATAAAAAATATTTTATATATGATATATTTTGAAATATAAATTTTATGTAAAAAAAAACAAAAAAAACCCCCCAAGGGAACAAGGAAATAAAAATATATAAAATATATTTTTTTTTGGTTTATAAATTTTATATATAAAAATTATAATATAAAATAAAAAAAATTATATTATATATTTTTATATATAAATATTTTTATTATAATATATTTTAAAAATATATTATTATATTATTTTATATATAATATAATTTTTAAAAAAATTAATGTTTAAAAATATATTTTAAAATTAATATTTATATTTTTTATATAAATATATATTTTAATATAATATAATATATATATACCAAAATATATATATAAATATATTACTTATATATCTAAAATTATAAAATAAATATTTTTAATATATTATTATATTATTTTTTTTAATATAAAATTAAAAATTTATTTTAAATTATACATATTTTAATTATAAAATGTTATAAAATTATATTAAAAATATTTTATATTAAATTTTAAGATAATAAAATATATATATTATATATATAAAATTTTTATTATATTAATATAAAATTATCTATATATTTTAATATATTATATATAATATAATTTTATATATTTTATATAAAATATAAAATTTTTTATATTATAAAAAATATATTATATTATATATATATAAATATATATTATTTTATATTAAAAAGGGGAAATATAATATATAATATATAATAATATATTAAAAATCTATTTTTTTATATAAAAATATTTTATAAAATTAATAATAATAATAAAAATTGGTATAATAAAAAAACCACCCAAAACACACATATATTTTTTTTTATTTTAATTTTATATTTTTATATAATATTTTAATATATATTATTTTTATTTCTATATATTTTTATATATTTATATTTTATTTTTATATATATTAATTAATCCCCTTTAAAATGGGGTTGTTTTTATTAAAATTTAATATATTTTAATTTTAATATAAAATTTTATTTTTCTATCAAATTAAATAACCATTTCTTTTTTTTTTTGTTTTTGTTTTTTTTTGTGTTTTTTTTTGTTTTTGTTGTGTGTGTGTTTTTTTTTTTTGGGGGTGTTTTTTTGGTTTTGGGGGGTTTGGGGGGTTTGTTGTTTGGTTTTTAAATAATTATAATTTTGTATATAAAATTTTTATATTAATATATATATTTTTTTTAAATAGGGTTTATATTAAAATTTTAAAATTTATATATATTTTATTATTTTTAAAATTATAAAAGGGTAACAAAAAACACAAACAAACCAAAACCAAAAACATTATTATTTTATTTTTGGTTTTTATATCCAAAAAACAAAATTTTATTATTAATATATAATATAAAATATTTTGTATATTAAAAAATCCAAAAAATAAATAAAAAAAAATGGGTATATTTAAAAATATATTATAATTTTAATTTATAATATTATATTATAATAAGATATATATACTATATATTTTTTATAAAAAAAATTTTATATCTAATTTATAAAAAAAACACCCCAATTAAGGTACCGAAAATGTGTGGGGGGGGGTTTTATAAATTTATTTTCAAATATAATATAAATATAAAATTTTAGAAAATTAAAATAAAATATATAGAATAATAAAATTGATATATCTAATATATGTAAGGTTTAATAAAATGTATAAAAATGGGGGAAATGGAAAATATATATAAAATATATATAATTATAGGGGGAAGGGAAAATATTTAAAAAGGAAAAAATTATAATATAAAACAAAAATATAGTTTGTGTGTGTGTTTGGGGTTGTTTTTTGGTTTGCGGTGTTTGGTTGTGGGGTTTGTGTGTTTGGGTTGTTTTTGTTTTTTTGTTGGTTTTGTTGTTTTTTTTTTGTTGGGGTTTTCGTTTTTTTGTTTTTTGTTTGGGTTATATATAATAAAATTAAAATAAAATATTATTTTTATATAATAAATATATATTTTGAAAAATTTATATATTTTAAAAAAAAAAATTTTATATTATAAAAATATATATAAATATAAAAATATATATATAAAAACCCCAAAACCCCACAAAACACACACGAAAAAAAATGTAATTGTTATTTTTGTTTTAAATTATATAAAATAAATATTATAAAAAAATAAAAAAAAACCAACATAAAAATTTTTTAGAAAAATAAAATATTATATTTATATAAAATATTTATATAAAAAATAAAAAATAGTATAAATAAAAAAAATTTTATAATATAAAAAATATATTTTTAATATAAAAATATTTTATATATAATTATAATAATTATATTTTAATTAATTGTTAAAAAATAAAATTTTAAAATTATATATAAAATTATATTAATATAAATTTATATATTTATAAATAAATTATATAAAATTTTAAGGAAAATATATTTTTTTTTTTTTTTTTTTAAAATTTAAAAAATTATAAAATTTTTATATTAGTAAAAAATTTTTAAAAATTTTTTAAAAAAAAAAAGTAATTTTAAAAAATTTTTATATAAAAATATTAAAAACAAATAAAATAAAAATATATAATTTTAAATATATTTTTTAAATATTAAAATAAAAAAAAATATTTTATATTTTATATTTTTAATATAAAAATATATATTTATTTAAAAATTTTAATTTTATTTTTTTTTTATTTTAAAAATTATTTTTTATAAAATTAATTAAAAATATATTTTTTAATATTTTAATTTTTTATTTTTTTAAATATTATTTTTATATATATTTTATAAATATAAATAAAATAAAAATATAAATATTTATAAAAATTTTAAAATAAAATTTTTTAAAATTTTATTTAATTTTTAAAAATATAAAAATTTTAAAAATTAATACAAAAATTTTAAAATATTTATTTTGTTAAAAAATTTTATAAATTAAAATTATATAAAAAATTATTTTATTTTTTTAAATTATAAAAAAAATTATATTTATTTATTTTTTTATTTTAAAAAATTAATTTACTTAAAAAATTTTTTTATTAAAAATAAAAATTTAAATTTTTAAAATTTAATATATATATTTATTTTAAATTTTATTAAAAAATTTAAATTTTTAAAATAGTTTTAAATTTAATAAAATTTTATTTTTTAAATATAATAAAATTATATTTTTTTATATATATATTTAATTTTTATATTATAAAAATATTATTAAAATTTTATTTTTTAAACCCAAAATATTTTATTTTATATTTATTTAAAATAAAAAATTTTTTAAAATTTAAAATTATTTTTATAATATAATATATTTTAAAAAAAAACATATTTTTATTAATAAATTATTATATATATAAAATTTATTTTATAAAATTATATATATACATTTTATAAAATTTAAAAATATAATATAGAAATAATATATATATTCTTAAAAAAACATTAAAATACACACACAATTATTTTTTATATATAAATTTATAAACACCACACACACACCCACCAAACCCCACACAAACCCACACACCCACACAACAAACACACCACACACACATTATATATTATATAATATATATATTTTATATATTTATTTTTTTTTATAATAAAAATATATATACTATATATATATATTATGTGTATATATATATCAGGTTTATATTATATATTATATATATTATTATTATATATATATTTATAAAATATTTTAAATTGTAATATATATCTCATATATTTTTTAAATATATATTATTTTATATATATTTGTTTATTATAAAATATATTTTAAAATTATATATAAAATATATTATATATATATTATTTCCCCTTAAGTATTTATATTATATATATATATATATTATATATATTAAAATTTTATATATAAAAAATATATAAGTTTTTTTATACACACACACACACAACAAACCACCCCACCCACAAAACAACACACACACACACCACACACACATAGAGGGCACAGACACACACAACAATATATTATATAATTATATATATATATATATATTAATATATAAAATTAATAGGGTTTATGTTGGGGGGATGTATGTAGGTATGATTATGAAATGTTGTTTGTATGAGACCCCACACCCCAAAATACACACACACACAATATATAAATATTTTTAAAATATCCATAAAAATATAATTTTATATATAATAAAAAAATTAAAAATTTTTATTATATATATTTAAAAAACATTTATATATATTTTAATATAAAATATAAAATTTATATATATAACACAAAAATACACAAAGGATTTATCTATTTATCTATATCTTTTATCTTATCTTTTCCTCTATCTCTCAGGCTATCTATCTATCTATCTTCATCAAACCCTTATCTTTTATATATATATATGCACATTTATATCCCAACATAAATATATATATATATATATATTTTGTAAAATAATATATATATATTATATAAAATAAAATATATATATAGATTATTTTTTTTTTTTTTTTTTTTTTTTTTTTTTTTTTCCAAAGTGCCCTGCCCCTACAAGGAATTTGGGCGATCATGGATTTCCATGTTTTTCTTGGAAATTTTAAAGGCGGGGGTTTTGCCTTTTCCCTTTCCCCCCGGTTTTTTTTATCGAGTCATCACCATCTCTATTTACCCGGTTCAGGGACCAGCGCTGACTTGGGCTGGCTTGCCCACCCAGTGGCTAGGTAGGCAATCGATGTGAAGTTCCTTGCCCAAGGGATTAACGCGCCGGTCGGTGAATATATATATAATATATATAATATATATATATATATATATATGTATGTATATATGTACACACACACACACATATATATATATATTGGGCCGCGGTGGCCGAGTGGTTAGAGTACCGGACTTAAGACTGTCCCGACAGCAATCTGAGTTCGATGGTTCGAGTCACCGGCCGGCGCGTTGTTCCCTTGGGCAAGGAACTTCACCTCGCTTGCCTACCTAGTCACTGGGTGGGCAAGCCAGTCCAAGTCAGTGCCGGACCCAAACCCGGGTAAATAGAGAGAATGATTACCTAAAAGGTGACGCCGGCATTCTCCGTGGAAATGAAGTGGGGACCTACCACGTACTCACTTCAAGATCATCACAACATGAAAAGTACAATTAAGTATCATGCTGTGACACGGCCGCTCAAATATGAGACTAAAGTAATGTATATATATGTATATATATATATATATATATATATATATATATATATATATATATATATATGTATATATATATGTATATATATAGATATATATATACACACACACTAAGCCAGGTCGTAGCATGTTTTCACCCCTTTTGCATGTGTTGTGAGTCCTATGTATGTTGACTACCATTACTGTTCACCATTATACTAGTGTACTCATAGATTCTTACAGACTGGTGTCAGGGTGGTCACTCCGTCCTTTTGGCTGCAACACGAACGCAAAACCTCCGAAGAAAAACCGCTTGACCGCTCCAAGAAATGTCTAAAAGACCACATAAGTACACGTTTGGGCCTCCTTCTATTATTTCTTTTCCCTTTCTTCTTCTCCCATAAATGTGTTAAGCCGTTGTTGGGTAAAAGTGCTAAGTGACAACAAATGGCACGTTCTTACACTATTCTTTTGACCTCAGATCGCAATACTGTGTGATCGCGGTATGTGGTCAACAAACATGAACATCATTCATTAGTTAAGTTGTTAATTAATTTCTCTCATTTTTAGAAATTTATGCTGTTTCAACTGCAACGAATTGAATGCGTTGGGATTTTATCTTTTTCACGAAAATATTTCATTTTATCTCATTCCTCCCTTGCCCTGACCTGACCGCACCTTTTTTTTTTGCTTGCGGTCACTTGGGACGAGGAAAAGGTCGATAGATGAAAAGTTTGTTTTTCCCGTCTTGACCCGACCTCAATTTCTATTTTTCCTGTCGAACCTAGGGGATTAACTATAGCAAACCCTTCATTTGGGCATTGATGACACGTTCTATCGGCGCTAGAAAGGAGCTTGTAACGTGATTTCATAAAATTTATTATTTTGAATATAGCGTAGGATCTTCTCCCATATCATAGTGCACTGATTGCCCGATATTACCCGGGGTTGCGTAAACGCTTAATAAATCTGCGCTCCGATGTTTGAAAAGTAGGTAGAGGTAAAACTGACGTTACTCGTTCAATCGGCAACTTTGAGTTGGTGTGACCCGCGGTTACGTTTGTTAATTAATGTAGGACTTGGGTTTAAGCTAGAATAATTTTTCGCTTATTAATCCACCCTTCTCACCCTCTTGAAGTCACTTGCATGTTTTGGGTGATTTCCCAAGCATTGTGGGGATCGTGGATATTTGTAGGGAATGTCACAAGCGCCCATCACAGATACGCAGAAGAGAGCAGGTTATTTATAGATTCCCTGGCTAGGTTCGCTTCAAAGTACTGCATTTTGGGTATAGGATCCCCCCCGTTGATGAAGTCTAACATGCATAGCTAGACATGTCCCTCGGCAGTTCATATTTTCTGACCCCGAGAAGATTTGTTTGCTAAAAAGCTTGCAAATATTTTTTTTACGTCACCATTTATTCATGCATACATTCTGTCACATATCATTAAATGATGAATTCTTGTGTAGTTGAAATAATTTTTTATAGCTAGCTTGCTATATACTTCATTTTTTTTATAATAAGTTAATATTTGTGTTTGTGATTCATTCTCTGTGTGGGTCACTCCCACTTTCAACTTCATTCACAACTACATTGCTTACTCACTCACTCATCCACACTGAACAAAAGACACTGAAACCTTTTCACTAATAGGGTTGTTGCTGTCTTAGTGCCAGCGTAAAAATTTATATATTCTCCTTAGCCCCGGGATTTGTCAGTCATGATGATGACTCGTCATTTATTTTTTCTCTGTGTGACGCAGTTGGTTCAAGTAAATCCTTGCGGATTGCCGTTGTCCCTTTCCCTTATTACTCTCATATGTATCAGAGACGGTTGGTAGTTCAAGCCAGGTCCATGTGGATTGCTACTGACATCTCCTACTCCTACTTTTTTTTCTTGTGAAAATAAAAAACAAAAAAAAAAAAAAGGAAAAAATATTAAAAAAGCGAACATTAAAAACCGCAAATTTATATAAATAACCGGCTAGTGGTACTTAACAAACCCTCTCTCTGTTGCCTTTCTTTTTCTTTGACCCTTACATGTAGGACTCTGCTGCAGAACCGGTCACCTTAGGATGCTGTGGGAAGGACCCGTCATTGGAATATCACCATAGGCTGTGGACCAGGATGTTCGTCAGAGCAGGTGTTAAACCGTCCCATGATGTAGTAGACAGGCGCTGCTTGCCGGGACGCCCGCGGATCCAGTGAAGAACTAGGAACTCGCCAGCGCAGGTACCGGTCGCCCCAGGATGCTGTGGATGGGCGAACCTGGCGGACGCCCTCAGATCCAATCAACTCCAGGAGCTCGTCAGCGCAGGTATCAGCTGCACTGAGATGCCGCCCTGCCCGGACGCCTGTAGATCCAGATGAAGATTATGAGGATGTGAAGACGAGCATGCAGCCGAGAAGGACCTGGACGAGATCTGTATGGACGTGTGGACGAGGACGCCGCCGAGTTAGGCCTGGACGAGGACTATGAGGAAATCTAGACGAATCCGAAGTCAAGGAGGACCTGTGCGAGACTTTCGAGGACGTGTGGACGTCGAGGACGGACAGATTACACCGAGGACCAGGAAGAAGAGGACGACAGGGATGAGCAGCCATGGATATGCACC
>NC_051395.1:39197332-39202332 GCF_015228065.2 Penaeus monodon | reverse complement strand
TCTGGGCCCAAGAAAGGTCGACCTGAATTCCCAAAAGGGCCCCCCACAACTTCTAGTTTGTCTGGCCCATTATCCAGTTCATACGGGTGTTGAAAAGTGTTGGTGCAGGACACAGCCTTTTGCCATACCCTGAATTAACAGGGAAGAAGTTCGACAGACCCCTACCGCACTTTACAGCACTTTCAGTACCATATAAAGGCTTGCTTTTTGGGCCCAAATTTCAGAATTCCCCTGAGTCATAGGATCTCTCATAGCGATTCCCGATGCACCGAGTCAAACACCTTTGAGGTCGATGTAGGTTGCAAAGCAACCCACGCCCAAAAACTCACGATGGCGTTCCCAATTACTCAGCGCTAATGCATTCGGTCTATTGTGGAAATAACCAGGAGTAAACCAGACTGCTCTGGTCTCTGATCCCTCAGTAGGTGGTTGCGGATCCGTTTTCCAGAAGAAAGTGGGCGAGACCCTTTGCTTGGTATGCTAAACAGTTAATGCCACGGTAGTTTCTACAATCCCAACGATCCCCTTCCCCTTTCCCAGAGAGGATGACCACGCTCCTCAGCAGGTCAGGGGGAATGGTACCAAACTGCCAGATGGCAGTCAGGATTTATGCGGGCCCCCGAGCTGGAGTAAAACCATGGGTTTTCACTCCCAGCCTTTAGCAATTCAGCAGGGCTATCACATATGCCTGCAGCTTTCCCCACTCTTCATTTGGAAATCGCAATTCCATCCTCTGTTGGGGTAGCAGGTTCCTCGCTGAGGGGGTGGGTCCGGCACGGGCACTGTGACATCGCTTGCATCCAAGCTAACTGTTGGAGGGTCCACCTGGTACAACTGCTCAAAATACTCCCAAGCCAAACCCCCTTCTGAAACCCCAAACCCTGATCTGAAAATGATTTTTTTTATTGTTTCAATTTTATATATATATATATATATATATATATATATTTATATATATTTTATATAATATATATATATATATATATAAATAATTATATATTCTGTATATCCAGGGGCTGAGAAAAGGAATGATGAGCGAGTGGAGGTGAAGATCAGAAAACGGAAATTTCTGATACAGACAAGAAAAGAAGGGCAGAGAAAACAGTAAAAAAAAAAGGGCAGAAAAAGAGGAAAAGAAGAGACGAGGAAATGGTTTTTATATCAAGGACTTGCCTCCTTTGATGATTCTTTTATACCCATAGTTGTGAAGACTCATTTCTTTTTGTTATATTTTTATACTCAAACATCATCAATTGTCTTTAAAGGGGATAGATGTAGATAAAAGCACCCACACCACACCCAAAAGACACACAAACAAAAAAATAATAATTATATATACAATATTTTATAAAATAAAAATATATATATATAAAATATATATATATAAAATATTATCAAAACACAAACACAAACACAGCATAAAATTTTTATATATATATATATATATTAAAATATATATATATTATATATATATTATATACACCATATATATTCATATATATAATATACATATATATATATTATATATATATTATATTAATTATATTATATATATATATATATCTTATATATATATATACAATATGCCTGATGTATATTTTATATATATATATATTATATATATTATTATATATATATTATATATAGATATATGTATATATGTACATACATATATCCCCACACCACACACGCGCGCGTGCGTGCTCACACACCCCACACACACACACACACACCAAAACCCCACAACCACACACACACACACACACACACCACACACACACACACACCACACACACACACCACACCACACACCACCCCCCGGCACGCACACACCCCACACACACACACACACACACACACACAAAAAAAGAGACACACAGAAGCACAAACACACAAACGCATTCACGCAAAAACAATAAGGCCCCTCAATTTTTCCACGTGGCAATGATTGTTTATAGCGCCAAGCAAAACACAGCCTAACAAGCACGGTTTAAATTGTTCCAGAAGTGGGACAGGAGAGAGGATCGATCGATGCTACGCTGGAACCAAAAAATTGATTACCCCCTAATTCTTCTTCCCCCTTAGTGAAATGAATACAATGATTTGAAAGGAAAAGAAAAAACGTACACTTAACGCATTTTCCCCTCGTCTCGCTGGCTGGGGTGTTGGTGCGATTCCGATGTACAGAGCGACTACGTCAAAGCTCTGCTGATAAACCCCGGCTTTTTGTTTTTTTTTCTCTGTTGTGGGAAATTTGGGTTAGTGTTTGTGTTTGTAAGCGTGTGTAAGGGTATGTGTTTTAGCATCATACAAATTATTTGTATTATGTCAGTACACCATCATCATCTTTAATTTAAATTATTATTATTATTATCATTATTATTAATTATCATTTTTTATTTTTATTATTATTATCTTATTTTTATATCATATTATTATATTATTATTATTATTGTTATTATCATCATTATTATTTTCATCATCATTTTTAATCATGATTATTATTATTATTATTATTATTATTTATTATTATTATCATTATCATCATTTTTAACAATAATGATATCACATCACCATCATCATCATCATGCCCATTATATTATCATTATCTTTATTATTATTATCACTTATTATAATCATTATGATGATAATAATGATGGTATTTGGCAACAAAAAAGGTTACTTCTTTGATCATAATGATATTGTATAAGTAATGATGACATTATTATTACTACTAGTTTAAACTAGTACCGGCAGCTAATAACAACATAATAACCAATATTATGTTTAGTTTAGTTTAGTATAGCTTGATTCCCTTTTTTTACAATGGATATTCTTTGTATGACATCCCCTGTGTGCAAGGAATGGCCGGGTTTGAACGCAGGGCAGCAAAATTGCTAGACAAGATCGCTATCATTTTCACCACACAACACATGGGGACTGGTAAAATCAAGAACAACAACGATAGTAATGATAATAATGACAATGATAGTAATAATGATGATAATAAAAATAAAAAGTAATAATGACAATGATAAGAATTGTAATGATAATGATGTACTACTACTGCTACTACTACAAATAATAATAATAATACCGATAGTAATGAAATGATAATAAAAATAATGATGACATGTAATGATTATGTTTATGAATTATGATTGATGGATGATGATGATGATGTGATGATGATATGATGATGATGATTGATGATGATAATAATGATGATGATGATGATGATGATGACAACAACAACAACAATAATAATAATTGATAATAATGTGATAACAACAATAAAAATATTTATAAGGGACTATAATGATAGTGATACTATTGATAATAATAATGATAATGTAATAATATAATAAATAATAACAATGATAATGATAATGGTGATTATGATGACAATAAATGATAATGACCTGATAATACTACAACGACTAAGAATAATGATGATAATAATAACAGATAGTAATGATAACAAAAAAAAAAAAATAATAATAAAATGAAAATAAAAAAATACATGATGAGGATGAGGATGATGATAGCAATATAAAGAATAGAAATAATAATAAAAACAACAATAACAATGATAATAATATTGATAATATTAACAATAATAATAATGCTAATAATGATGACAAGGAAAACAACAACAACAGCGGCAATGAAAGCGATAATAATAATAATAAGATTATTAACATAATGCTATACTACTATTAAAAATAATGATAATAAAAATGATTTTATTATTATTATTATTATTAAAAATAATAATGAATAATAATAATAATAATAATAATAATACATTATAATATAAATAACAAAAAAACAACAACAACAACAAACAAAAACAATAATAAAAACAGAAATTAAAGATAGCAGTAATATTCAAAATTAACCATTTGTTATATTTTATAAGAATGATTCGTAAATAATAAAAAAAAAAATTTAATAAAAAAAACGATGAGATAAGATTAATCATAATAATGATAATGATTATAAAAGGCTGATGATAATTGAACTGATAACGTGAAAAATTTGATAATGATCATTAAAATAACAAGAGTAGTAATGATAATAGCAACAACAAAACAGGAACAACAGTTGGTGATAATTACATCATATAAAAATGAATAATGACGGTAATGATGGGTAGTATCATTATTAAAATAATGATGACACGATAATGGTATTTGTAATAATAATAAAAGCAAGAATAATAAAGATAATTATTGTATCATTAGTTTTTTACACACCAATAATATTTTGCGTCGATGTTTTGTTTTTTTTGCTGAGCATAATGGGAAAAATTTGGAATGCATGGAAAGCTTTATATGTAAACATTGACTCAAATTGTATATTTTTAAATTGTATATTACATGTGGAAGCCCATTTTGTTGTCGTCTGTGATGTAAAAAGTATCTGGAGTAGCAGAGTGCATATTATTAATGAATATATTCTATTTTGAAAATTTGGGGAAAAAAGACAATACTTCACGCGCACCAGATGAGGCAAGTTGTAGGCTTAAATTTTACTTTGTAATTTGAGTTAATGTTTTAAAATTCTAGAAATCGTTGATGATACTGACATAGTGGTTTGATATTTGATATGTTGTAAATCATTATTGAGGAACAGGGTTTAATTTCTGGGAATTATATATGAAATTTGTTTAATGATGGCATGGAGTAGAATTTTGGTTTGTTCGATAAAGTTTGTATGATTTCAAATGTACATGTGTTTTCAAAGTTTTTCAGTTTAAGTATTGACACGGATATATGTCTATTGTGTCTGTTTGCTTGATCAAAGTTTGTAAATTTTGGAGTGGATGTTCATTTCAAAAGTTTTTCAGGTCGAAACGATCATTTCGGAGGCCCGTGACCCTGAACAGTAATGTAATAATAAAGAAAATACTAAAAGAAAGAAAATTACAATACTGTAACATAAAAAAATAAAAATATGTCATAATAACCTAATAATACAATGAGGGTTTTGTAAAG
>NC_051395.1:39186628-39197232 GCF_015228065.2 Penaeus monodon | reverse complement strand
TGTGTGTGTGTGGTGTGTGTTGTTGTTCTGTGTGTGTGTGTGTGTGTGGCTGTGTGTGTGTGTGTGTGTGTGTGTGTGTGCGTGCGTGCTTGCGTGCGTGCTTGCGTGCATGCGTGCGTGCATGTTCGCGTGTGTGTATATGTGTGTGCGTGTATGTTCGTGTACGCGTGTTTGTGCTTGCGTCCGTTGTGGTGACGGCAATTACAACTACTGATGAGATGCAACGTTGCGTTTGATGGAGAGGAAAATATATGAATGACTGATCTGGCATTCCGAAATGGTTCATCACAAGACACTATAGGAATGCAGCCCTCTTAAGTTCAAACGATGCCATTACGTATTCCTTTGTCGCCCAGAACGAGTATGAGGGTAATTTAGTTTAGGTAATAGAGCGGGCTGGGAGTCTTCTGCCTGGCTCTAGGATTCTCTCTGTTGCAACGAGATATGAGGGGCTCCACATATAAAGCTTCTCCGTGTTTGAAGGATGCTAATAACACCAATTGCCACACAGCTGCAGGATAGGTCTTGGGGTAACATCACTAGTAATGGCAGGTAAATAGGAGATGAATAGGAAAGGTCGGAATGCTGCACATGGTGAGATTCAGCCCTACACTTCCTATAACATATTTGCTCATTGCATATCCTTTGGGGGCTGCCCAAGTGATGTTTTTACCTCATTAAGACAGGAGAAATTCTTACATAATTGCTATCATTTCAATTATTTTTTTCTTATATAAGTACATTTGTATGTAACAACTACCTCCCCTTCATTTAAATTTTCTGGATGAAATGTCATTTGAATTTACATAATATTGCAAAGCATATTACTTTTCTTGTCCCCATACGAACAGGCAAGAAACATCCACCAAGGTTTGACCATGACATTCGTTTGGAATTATGTTTTCATGAGTCATGTTTTCATGAATTTATGCCTGAATTCACCACAGTTGACATTTAGTGTGCGTGTTGTATTTTCACAGGAAAAGCATTATTTGCATCATCATTATTATTTTCATCATTATCATCATTCATTTATATCATTATTATCATTATCATCATCATCATCATTATTGTCATTATAATTACAGTCATCTTTTTTATTATTTTTGTTAGTCGTAGTAGTAGTAGTATAATCATAATTATTACTATTATTTTTATTATTATTATAATATTTATTATCACTATTATTAATATTATTATTAATACTGTCATTATGTCTGCTACCATTATTATCAATATTACATTACTGTTATTATTATTCCACAATTTTTCATGTTTTATTACTAGTAATGATAGTAGTATTAGTAGTATTAGTGGTATCATCAAAATATTTATCATTGCCTTCTACTGTCATTATTATCATTATTACCATTTTTTAAATTATCATTATTCATATTGTTATTATTGTTATTATCCTTATAATTATTATTATCATTATTATTATTATTTCATTTCCATCGTTATTATCATTATTATTACTATTATTATTTTATTCCTATCATTATTATCATCATTATTATTTGTTGTAGGTGTTATTGTTATCATTGCTATTAATGTTATCATTGTTATTATACTATTATCATTGTTATTATACTATTATCATTATTACAGTTATTACTTTTACTTTTATTTCATTATTGTTATTATCATATTATTATTATTATTATCATCATCATTATTATTATTATTATTATTATTATTATTATTATTATTATTACTATCATTAACGTTATTATTATTATTATTATCATCATCATCATCATCATCATCATCATCATCATCATCATCATCATCATCATCATCATCATCATCATCATCGTCATCATCATCGTCATCATCATCATCATCATCATCATCATTACTACTACTGCTACTACTGTTATTATTGCTATTACTATTACAATTATTAAAATTATTGTTATCATTGTTATCGTTATTATTTTTATTATTAATATCATTATCACTATTATAATCATTACTTTCATTATTTTTATATTCATTAATATCATTATCATTATTGGTATTATCATTTTTATTTTTATAATTATCAATAATATTATCATTGTTTTTATTACTTACAATATCATTACTATTGTTGTTTTTAGATAAAGAAAATAAGTAGTTTACTTGAAATAAGAAATACACAAAAGTGAGCTTCTTAGGGTGCATCATCATTGCACTTTATGAACCTCACACGTTCGAAGTTTTTGTCAGTAAGACATCCATCAGGATTAAATACTTTCAGCAATGCTGAAAAGCTTTCAAAGGGAGCAGAAGATGTAGGTCCCGCTAAATATTTCTGAGCCATCCTATATAAAGCAGAGTATATTTGTGTTCTTTCCAAAATACCAACACATTAGTGCCTTATAAGGCTGGCTCAGATAACAGTAGATCTGAGTGTTGATTGGATGCACCTTTTCGTTTGTGAATACTGATTCCGGCACAGGCTCCTTCGATTCTTGTATATCTTCACCAGAATTTTGCTTAACTTCTTTGGGCTGTGCTGCTTTTGCTGAGTCTTTCAGGGGTCCTTTTCTTCTTCATCTTTGTACCAAGCGAGCTTAAAGCGTGGGTCTAGAATTCTTCCTCATAGTGCATCAGACGTTTATCTACAGATTTCTTAAATCCTATCACCAATGTGGAGTTATACATGGATTCCCTATGGTTTAGATGAAATTTGAAACCCTAATGCAAAGTATGACCAGACTTGTAGAAACAGTGGTTTGCTTCTGTGCACAATCTTTGGGTCTCAAATGGCTTAAAGATTTCCAAATAATCTAGGAGAATTACGTATCTATGATACTGAACCTTTGTTCAGGAATACTCAACACTGATCTAATCATTTTCACTTATGTATAGCACAAACAATATCCAATTTTCCCAAATCTTCCGAAACATCAGCGACAGTGGAAGATTTGAGCACAAAAGACACTAACTTTAAAGCTTTATGAAGCCAATGTTTAGTTGCCTGCTTCTAGTAGCCATCTTTCCAACTTTCAGGGTTTGGGCGAAGATGATGTGCTCGCTGCAGAAATACATTATTTTTCTCGGCCATACTGGCAAAATCCAGGTCCACATCTTCTAATTTCTTCAGATCAACCATAATGTTGTTTCGTAGCTTGTCTTGTGTGTTTCGTGTCAAAACGTACAAGGGCTAGAAGTAACGTCTGTTTTCAAGGACCAACCATGGATGAAATGAGCAAGAAATAAGTAAGATCTCACCTGCCAGCTAGACCAAAAGCTAACATTCTCTGCACGCTCAAGTTGTGTTTTCATAGAACATCCAACTTCAGTGCACTTACCTTGCAGTAGTTTTCTCAACATGTGCTTTCGAGTCGGTATCTGGTACCCTATATTACACTACATCATAAAACTCAATGTACGTATTCACCCAAAGGCATCATAACAAAGTTCGCTAGAAGCTATTCACAGTATATATCATAACTTTTACTTAAATATGATATACTTGGTATTTTTTCAAGTACTTTTGGTCAAAGTACACATACAAGTACCGTTGATTTTTTTAACTTCAAGTACAAGTACAATTACCTAAAAGTCTGTACTTAAATCCAATTATAAGTACATGTACTCGGACCCAACCCTGCTTTAAACACTATATTTTCATTATTATATTATTATTGCCATTACCATTACTAATATCATTATTATTAACATTTTTTATGATTATCATAATAATAATAATGATAATAATAGTTATTATTATTATTATTATTATTATTATTATTATCATCATCATCATCATTATTATTACTCTTGTTATCATCATCATCATCATCAAGGGGCTAACGCCGACGGAGGCGCATGGCCGCATCCACCCTTCGCTTCCAGCCACGAGGATCCCTCGAGGCGAGTCTCCAGGCAGGACCAAGGCCCATCTCTAATTCCTCGAGACAGGTCTTGTCGAGCTGCCCAAGCCATGATCTCCTAAGTCGTCCCACTGGTCTCCTCCACCCAGGTTTGTCTCGCAGAGAGACAACCTGATGGGCAGGGTAGTCTACAGGGAGACGAGCTAGATGGCCATATAGCCTGAGTTCGCGATCCCGGATTATACAAGTAACAGGTCCCATGCCAGTTTCACGGTGTAACCGCCGGTTGGAAACATGGTCCTGCCAACTATACCCCATGATCTGGCGAAGGGACTTGTTACAAAAGGCATCAAGGTGAGACTCCAAGACACTGGATAGCGTCCAGGTTTCGCTTCCATAGAGCAAAACCAGTAGTATCAAGGCCTTGAAGACACGCAGCTTGGTCTTTCTACATAGATACCGACATCTCCAAACGTTCTTGTTGATCGAGTTCATGGCTCCTGTTGCCAGACCAATCCGTCTACTGACTTCCTGGTCTGACAACCCAGAGATATGGACTACGCTACCAAGGTATGTAAAACTTTCTGTAACTTCAACGTCCTCGCCGCAAGCATGGATTGACTGAACGGGTTCCCCTAACAGGCCCCCAAAGTCCTGAATTTCTCTAGGCCTAGGGGCTTCGCCTCATTGCTAAATGCATCAAGAGCCACCAGTGACTCCAAGGACTCAGATAGGATGGCAACATCGTCGGCAAAGTCAAGGTCTGAAACCTTAATATTGCCTAGTGTTGCTCCACACTGACTTTGGCTAGTAGCTCTTCCCATTATCCAGTTCATACAGGTGTTGAAAAGTGTTGGTGCAAGGGCACAGCCTTGCCTCACCCCTGAATTAACAGGGAAGAAGTTCGACAGACCCCTACCACACTTTATAGCACTCTCAATACCAGTATAGAGGCTTGCTATCAGGCCAGTTATCTGTGTCGGAATTCCCCTGAGCCTCAGGATCTCCCATAGCGATTCCCGATGCACCGAGTCAAACACCTTCTTGAGGTCGATGTAGGTTGCAAGCAACCCACGACCAAACTCACGAATGCGTTCCACAATTACTCGAAGCGCTAGTATACGGTCTATTGTGGACTTGCCAGGAGTAAATCCAGACTGCTCTGGTCTCTGATGCCTCAGTAGGTTGTTGCGGATCCGTTTCAGAAGAATGTGGGCGAAAACCTGCCTGGTATGCTGAGCAGTGTAATGCCACGGTAGTTGCTACAATCCCAATGATCCCCTTTCCCCTTCCGAGAGGGATGACCACGCCCCTCAGCAGGTCAGGGGGAATGGTACCAGACTGCCAGATGGCAGTCTGGTACCATTCCCCCTGATAATTATCATTATCACATGATCTGTATGCAGGCTCCAAGCCATAGGTTCACCCCCAGCCTTTAGCAGTTCAGCAGGGATATGACATATGCCTGCAGCTTTCCCACTCTTCAGCTTGGAAATCGCCATCCTAACCTCTATTAGGGTAGGAGGTTCCTCGCTGATGGGTGGGTCCGGTACAGGCACTGAGACATTGCTTGCATCCAGGCTAACTGTTGGAGGGTCTACCTGGTACAACTGTTCAAAATACTCAGCCCAACGTTCACGAACCCCAACATGATCTGAGATGATCCGTCCATCCACTAATCGGACTGCAGTCATCTGTGAGGAGGGCTTAGAGTTCAGTTTTCTCAGGGCTTGGTAGGCAGGGCGAAGGTCATTTACCAAGAAATGGCCTTCGACCTCCTTAGCAAGATTCCTGATGAACTGTTCCTTGTCCCTTCTCAGCAGTGTCCGAGCCCTACGCACCATGGAACGACACAGAACTTGATTCCCATTCAGCCGAGCCTTGCGACACGCTTCAGTGGCCTCTAATGTCTCTAGGGAGATGGAATTCTGCCTTGCCCTGAGGCGTACGCCAATGGACTCCTGAGCTGCTTTGAGTATTACATGCTTTAAGAGCTCCCACAGAGCAACTAGGTCCATCAGGTTGTTGAGTTCTGTGAATCGGTCAGGGACTCGCCAGGGGCAATCGTCTGCCACAGATGCGAGTTTGGCGTAGGACGCCTCTTTCACATCAATTCTATATACATCGGTAGGAGCGTATACAGCAATAAGAGACATGAAGCCAAAAGCATGCTTCAGTCTCAATGCCATAATACGTTCATCGTCCGGTGTCACCTCAACTACCGAGGGCTGACGTCGGCTGGAGATGGCTATGGCTACACCCTGGAGGTGATGACCATCGCTGCAGCCCGACCAGTAGTAGGTGTAACCACCCACACTGATCGTGCCGCTACCAGGTCTTCTCACCTCTGAGAGGGCAGCCACCTCAACTCCCAGTCGCTTCAATTCCCACGATAGCAGAGGTAACCGCTCATCCTGCCGTAAGGACCGGATGTTCCAAGCACCTACCCAGAAAGCACGCCTGAGATTAAGCCTCGGGTGGTCACTCCGGGTGCAACGTCACCTCTGCCGCCCCCACCGACACAGCCCCAAATAAAGGGGATCGGCAGGCTGCGGGACTGCCCATCCACCTGTGGGGTTCCCAAGGCTTTGCCCCACAAGATTCGTGGTGGGTTGGCACCTGCCGGGGCGCAGGCGGAACGAGTAACTCTCGTTCCAATCCTACACCCCGACATTTGCCCTCCCAGCATGACCCACAGCCCGCCTTACTTGCTGGGTGGGAGGGACAACACCCCTTGCCCCAGCATTTCCATTTATTCATGACGTTGCCAGTGGTTCTTTCTGGGGGGAGGAAGACTGACAAGGCCCACCTCCCCCGAGCCGCCCCATTACCCCAGGGTGGCTAGGGGGCCGGAGTTGGTACTGAGCCAGAGCCAATATTATTCTTATTATTACTATTATCATTATTACCATTATTATCATTATTATTATAATCAATATTGTTATTACTACTATTATGATTATTGATATTATCATTATTATCATTATCGTTATCATTATCATTATCATTACCATTATTATCATTATCATTATCATTATTATTATTATTATTATCATCATCAGCAGCATTACCATTATTATTATTATTATTATTATCATAATTATTATCATTATCATTATTGTTGTTGTTGTTGTTGTTGTTAATATCATTATTATTATAATTATCATTATGATATAATGATTATATTATGATAATTGTAATATTATTATTCGCATTATTATCATAATCATTATTTTTTTATTATTATTATTATCATTATCATCATCATTATTATTATTTTACTTCTACTACTACTATCACTACTACTATTACTATCATTATCAGCATTATTATTATTGATATTATTATCATTATCATCTTCATTACTGTTATCATTATTATTGTTATTACTGTCATTATTATTATTATTATTATTATTATTATTATGTTGTTGTTGTTGTTGTTTTGTTGTTTTTGTTGTTGTTATTTTGTTTTTTTTGTTATCTTAGTATTTTATTATTATTATTATTTTATTATTTTATATTATTATTATTATTATTATTATTATTATTATTATTACTATTATTATTTTCATCATTGTTATTATAATTTTCCTTATTATTATCATTATCTTTTTCATTATCATTAATATTATCTTTACTACCCTCATTGCTATTATTATTGTTATTATTGACAATATTTTTATTATGTTTTTTTATGTTATCAGTATTGTAATTTTCATTCTTGTTTAGTATTTTCTTTTATTATTTACATTACTGTTTTCACGGGTCACCGGGCCTGCCGTAATGATCTGTTTCGACCTGAAATAACGTTTGAAATGAACATCCACATCCAAAATTTTACAAACTTTGATCAAAGCAAAAGACACAATAGACATATATCCATGTCAACTCACTTAAAATGAAATAATTTTGAAATAACACAGTACATTTGAAATCATACAACTTTACAAAATATACATACATCCATGCCAATCATTTAAACAAATTTTCATATATAATTTCCAGAAATTAAACCCTGTTCCTCAATTAAATGATTATACAACATCATCTAATATCAAACCACATAGTAGTCAGTATCAATCATACGATTTTCTATGAAATATGTAAAAACATTAACTCAAATTACAAAGTAAAATTTAAGCCTACAACGTTGCCTCATCTGGTGCGCGTGAAGTATTGTCTTTTTCTCCAATTCAAAATAGAATATATTCATTAATAATATGCACTCTGCTACTCCAGATACTTTTTACATCACAGACGACAACAAAATGGGCTTCCACATGTAATATACAATTTAAAAATATACAATTTGAGTCAATGTTTACATATAAAGCTTTCCATGCAATTCCAAAATTTTTCCCATTATGCTCAGCAAAAACAACAAAACATCGACAAGCAAAATATTATTGGTGTGTACAAACTAATGATACAATAATTATCTTTATTATTCTTGCTGTTATTATTATTACTAATACCATTATCGTTGTCATCATTATTTTAATAATGATACTATCATCATTACCGTCATTATTTCATTTTTATTATTGATGTAATTATCACCACTGTTGTTCCTGTTTTGTTGTTGCTATTATCATTACTACTCTTGTTATTATAATGATCATTATCATTATTCACGTTATCAAGTTCAATTATCATCAGCATTTTTATAATCATTATCATTATTATGATTAATCTTATCATCATCGTTATTTTTATTAAAATTGTTATTTTTATTATTACAGATATCATTCTTATAACTACTAACAACATTGTTGTTATCAATGTTATTTTGAATATTACTGCTATCTTTAATTTCTGTTTGTATTATTGTTGTTTTGTTGTTGTTGTTGTTGTTGTTGTTATTATTATTGTTATTATTATTATTATTACTATTATTATTATCATTATTACTACTAATAATAATAATAATAATATTATCATTTTTATTATCATTATTATTAATAGTAGTATTAGCATTATGTTAATAATCATTATTATTATTATTATCGCTTTCATTGCTGCTGTTGTTGTTGTTTTCCTTGTCATCATTATTAGCATTATTATTATTGTTAATATTATCAATATTATTATCATTGTTATTGTTGTTTTTATTATTATTTCTATTCTTTATCATTGCTATCATCATCCTCATCCTCATCATGTATTTTATTATTTTCATTATTATTAATAGTTTTCATTATTTTTGTTATCATTACTATCGTTATTATTATTATCATTATTCTTAGTCGTTGTAGTATTATCAGGTCATTATCATTATTGTCATCATAATCACCATTATCATTATCATTGTTATTATCATTATCATTATTATTATCATTATCATTATTATTATCAATAGTATCACTATCATTATAGTCATTATAAATATTTTTATTGTTGTTATCATCATTATTATCAATTATTATTATTGTTGTTGTTGTTGTCATCATCATCATCATCATCATCATCCATCATCATCATCATCATCATCATCATCATCATCATCATCATCATCATCATCATCATTGTCATCATCATTATTATTATCATTATCATTACTATCGGTATTATTATTATCATTTGTAGTAGTAGCAGTAGTAGTATCATCATTATCATTACAATTCTTATCATTGTCATTATTACTGTTATTGTTATTATCATCATTATTACTATCATTGTCATTATTATCATTACTATCGTTGTTGTTCTTGATTTTACCAGTACCATGTGTTGTGTGGTGCAATGATAGCGATCTTGTCTAGCAATCTTGCTGACCTGCGTTCAAACCCCGGCCATTCCTTGCACACAGGGGATGTCATACAAAGAATATCCATTGTAACAAATGGAATCAAGCTATACTAAACTAAACTAAACATAATATTGGTTATTACTGTTGTTATTAGCTGCGGTACTAGTTGAACTAGTAGTAATAATAATGTCATCATTACTTCATACAATATCATTATGATCAAAGAAGTAACCTTTTTTGTTGCCAAATACTATCATTATTATCATCATAATGATTATAATATAGTGATAATAATAATAAAGATAATGATAATATAATGGGCATGATGATGATGATGGTGATGATGATATCATTATTGTTAATAATGATGATAATGATAATAATAATAATAATAATAATAATAATAATAATAATAATAATAATAATAATAATAATGATGAAAATAATAATGATGATAATAACAATAATAATAATAATAATAATAATAATAATAATAATAATAATAGTAATAATGATAATAATAGTAATAATAATAATAACAATAATAATAACAATAATAATAATAATAATAATAATAATAATTATGATGATGATGGTGATACTGACATAATACAAATAATTGTATTGATGCTAAAACACATACCCTTACACACGCTTACAAACACAAACACATAACCATTCCCACACACAGAGAGACAAACATAAAAGCCGGTTTATCAGCAGAGCTTTGACGTAGTCGCTCTGTACATCGGAATCGCACCAACACCTCAGCCAGCGAGACGAGGGGAAAATGCGTTAAGTGTACGTTTTTCTTTTCCTTTCAAATCATTGTATTCATTTCACTAAGGCGAAGAAGAATTAGGATCAATCAATTTATGGTTCCAGCGTAGCATCGATCGATCCTCTCTCCTGTCCCACTTCTGGAACAATTTATCCGTGCTTGTTAGGCTGTGTTTTGCTTGGCGCTATAAACAATCATTGCCACGTGAAATATTGAGGGACCTTATTGTTTTCGCGTGAATGCGT
>NC_051395.1:39171628-39176628 GCF_015228065.2 Penaeus monodon | reverse complement strand
AATTTTTATATAAATTTTAATTTTTAATATTTATTATATATTATATATTATATTTTTTAATATTTTTTTGGGGGTATATATATATTTTTTAATATATTAATATAATATATTTTTATATAATAATTATATATTTGTTAAAAATATGTATATAAAATATAATATATTTTTAAAATTTTTTAAAATATATATATATAATTATTTTTTTTAGTATTATATATTAATTATATTATAATAATTATATAATAATATAATATTATAAAATTTTTATAATATATTAATATTATATTATAAAAATAAAATATATTTTATAAAATTTTATTGTATATATAAATTTTAAAAACCCCAAAAAACCATTAAATTTTATTATGGTTTTTTTTAATATTTTTATTAAAATATATATAAAATATAATATAATACATATATTTTTATATATTATAATATATATATATTATAAAAATATAAATTTTTTTTTTTAAAATAATATTTATATATTATATAATAAATTTTTGTTTATAAAATTTATAAAAACAAACACCCTATAAAACCGGTTGGGGTTTTTGGGGGTGTGGGGGTGTGTTTGGTGGTGGCCCCTTTGTGTTGGGGGTTTGTTGTTTTTTTTTTTTTTTTTTTTTTTTTTTTTTTTTTTTTTTTTTTGTTTTTTTTTTTTGTGTGTTGGCCGGTGTTTTGTGTGTGTTGTGTGTGTTGTTTATATATTTTTATAATATATATATATATAATTTTATATATTTTTTTAATTATTATTTAATAAAATATATATATTTAAAAATATTTAAATAATTTTTTAAAAATTTTAAAAAACAACGTTTTTTGTGTGTGTGTGTTTCAATTTTTTTCTTTTTTTACTTAAAATTTTTTAATAATATTTTTTCAGGGGTGGGTGTGTTTTTTTTTTTTATTTTTTTTTTAAATTTTTTTTTTTATTGTTCCCTGGTGTTTTGGTGTTATTTTTTTTTTTTTTTTTTTTTAAATTTTTTAAATTTTTTTGGGGTTTTTGAATTCTGTTATATTTTTAAAAAAAATTGGGGTGGGGTTTTGTGTGTGTGTGGTGTGTGTGTTTGTGGTTTGGGTTGTTGTGTGTTTTGTTGTTTGTTGTTGGGGTGTTTGGTGTGTGTGTGGTGGGTTGTGTGGGTTGTGTGTGTGTGTGTTTGTTTTGTTGTTTGTTTTTGTTTCTGGGGGGTCTTTTATATATATATATATAATATGAATTATTTATATATATTTTTTATATATAATTTTGTATAATATAAAATATATTTAATATTAATTGGGTTTTTATGTGTTTTTTTTTGGGGGGGGTTTGTTGTTGTGGGTTGGGTTTTGGGGGTTTTTTTGGTTTTTTTTAAAAATTAATATAAAAATATATATATATTAATTAAATATATATATATATATAATTTGCTTGTTTTTGTGTATTATATTTTAAAATATATATAATAATATATTATATATATATTATAAAAATTTTTTAATTATATATATATTTTTTAATTGTTTTTTTTAGTTTTATATAATTTTTTTAATTTTTTATATTATATATATTATATAAATATATATAAAAATAGATATAATTTTTATAATATAATATATATATTTATTTTTTGTTTTAAAATTTAAAATATTTAAAAAAATTTTTATAAATTAAATAAAAATTTGTATGTTTTTTTTATTTTTTTTTATTTTTTTTTTTTTTTTGATGTGTTTATTTTATTATTTTTAATTTTAAAATTTTTTTTTTGTTTGGGTTTGTTATTTATTTTTTTTTTTTTTTTTTTTTTTTTTATTTTTTGTTGTTATTTTTTTTTTTTTTTATAAAAATATATTTTAAATTTTTTATATTATTTTTTTTTTATTAAAATATTTATATTATATTATATTTATTATAATATTAAATATATATACCCCTTTTTAATAGGTTTTGTTGCGGGGTGGTGTTTTTTTGTGTTTTATGTTTGTTTGGTGGGTTGGTGGTTGTTTTTGGGTGTGGTTTTTTTTAGTGTTCTTTTTTGGGTTGGAACATTTCTCTTACCCCCTTAAAAAATATATATTTTTAAATAAAATATATATTAATATATTATAGTTATATTCAAATTGGGGGTTGTTATATTTATTTTTAATATATTATAAATATATATAATATTAATATTATATATATTATAATTATTGTTATATAATATATATATTTATATATATTTTTTATATATATATATTTATTATACTATTTATATTAGTATATAATATATATATATATATATATATATTTAAAATATATATATATAAAATATAATATATATATATATATTTATAATAATTTGTTTAAAAAATTTAAAAAAAAAAAAATAATTACTTTTTTTTTTATAAATTTTGTTATTATATATATTATAATATATATAATATATATTATATATATAAATATATATATATATTGATTTATTATATAATATATTTATAATATATATATATTAAATTAATTTTTTTTTATATATAATATATATAATATATATATTTTTATATATATATTTTTTTTATAAAAATCCCCCCAAAAAAAATTTTTTTTGGGGGGTTTTTTTTTGGGGTTTTTTTTTTTTTTTTTTTTTTTTTTTTTGGTGGGGTTTTTTTTTTTTATTTGTTGTTTTTTATATATAATATATAATATTAAAATATAATTATATATATATTTTTATATTTTATATATTTTATTTTTTAAATTTTTTTATTTGAACCCTTAAAAAATTAATTAAAATTAATTGTTTTTTTATGTTGTGGGTTTTTTTTGGGTGGGGGTTTTGGGGGGGTCCATCTTTCCCAAAAAAATTGTATTATTTATAATATTTTATTTATTTTTTGAAATATTGGTTTTTTAAAAATTTAAAAAAAAATTATTTATAAATAATATATATATTTTAAAATTTTATTTATTTTATAAAAAACCCCACACATTTTGTGTCGGTGTTATTATATATATAATATATATATATATATATAAAATTTTATATTATATATTTTTATAATAATATATATGTATATTATACAGTTTATATAATGTAAAAAACAATATATATAATATTATATTATAATTATATATATATATTATATATATATATATATATATTTTTTTTTTTGTTTTTTTTTTTTTTGGGGGGGGGGTTTTTTTTGTATTGGGGTTTTGTGTGGTTTTGGGGTTTTTTTTTTTTTTTATTTTTTATAAATTTTTTTTATATAATTATTTTTTATTTATATATAAAATTATATTTAAAAATTATTTTTATAATTATTAAATTATATTTAAAAATATTTTTATATAAAATATAAATTATATATATATTTTTTAATATATATATAATATAATATATATATATATGTATTATTATTTTTTAATATGAAAATATAAAAAAATTTTAATATAAAAATAAAAATAAAAATTTTTTTTTGGGTTTTTGTTTGTGTGTGGTGTGTTGTGTGTGGTGTGTGTTTTTGTGTGTGTTTGTGTTGTGGTTGTGTTTGTTTTCCATTTTTTGTTTTTGTTTTTTTTTTGTTTTTTAATTTTTTAAAATATTATCCCAATTTTAAAAATTTAATGGGATTAATAAATATATATTATTTAAATTATATATTATTTTTAAATATTCCAAAATAAAAATTTTTTTTCCCCTGTTGTTGGTTTTTTTAATGGGTTTTGTTTTGGGAGCCCATAATACTTAAAAAAAATATAATTTTTTAAAAAAAAAGAATTTTTTTATAAAAAATAAATTATTGAAAAAATTAAATGGTGAAATAATTTTAATTTTAATTATATATTAAAATTGTTTTATTTTTTTTTTTCAATATTTATTCCCCCCTTGGCTGAGGAAGCTGGATGGGGGGCCCCCCCCCGCGCCTAGAAAGGGAAGGGAGCCCTTTGATGCAATAGCACTCCTCTGTGTGCTTATTGCGGGGACTGCTGATAATACGTCTACGTCAGTTAAGAGATTTTTTAAAAAATCAGGATTATCTATCCAGTGTTCACATGAAACCGCTGGAAAATCTGGGAATCGAAGATGCGAATCGAAGGCGCCTCCGCGAGATAAGGCGCTGACGATTTGATCACGGAGATATTGCACGTCGGCGGTTCTGGTTTATTGTGTCGGCCGAGAGAAATATTCTGCTTGCTTCATTGCGCTTGCATGCCGTATGTGTGTGTGCGTCTGTGGATGGCTGTGTGTGTGTGTGTGTGTGTGTGTGTCGGTGTGTGTGTGTGTGTGTGTGTGTGTGTGTGTGTGTGTGTGTGTGTGTGTGTGTGTGTGTGTGTGTGTGTGTGTGTAAATTACTGAGCGCTTATTAACATATCCAGATATTTTCTTTAAGTATTGTTGTGCGATATCCTATGTCAGTATATTTGTAGGAGTGTGTGTGAGGTTATCTCAGGATTTTACAAATGAGGATTCCAAGTGAACAGGTTACATATGTACTTTATCAAGAATCAGTGTATTTTTTCACCTGTTCACCTCATGTTTTTTTTTATACGCCCGAGTCCCTCTTATGTCCCTGATATGAATATATTATCAGCACAAAAACAGCTCGTCCTTATCTGCGCTGTTTTGAAAATTCGTGACCAAGCATCCAACATGAATCACAATATACGAACACAAAGAGATGAAAAAATACCATGGCCAACTTTGGAGGCCGATGCAGCGTTGCAACGAGGCCATGGGTGTTGGCCTACCTGGTCCCGGCAGGACACTCGGTCGGCGCTCGCTGCCTGCAATAACCCGCACTGCTGCTACGGCCATTGGCCGCTTTTATCCTCCTGGTGCATGGCTCCTCTCCGAGTTCGCTTCCAGAAATACATCTAAATTGCTCGCGTAAAAGTGTAGTCGGATCAACAAATCGTCGGGCGTTTAATGGGCCGAAATCATCGGGCCTCGGAGAGAGCGGCGCTCCAGCTCCAGCTCGGCAGGGAGCTTGCTGCCCAGCACAGGACGGAGTGAGGCCGGCTTTACCCC
>NC_051395.1:39160281-39162301 GCF_015228065.2 Penaeus monodon | reverse complement strand
TAGGGCCCAGTGCAGCTGTCGGTTGGACACATGGTCCTGCCAACTGTTTCCCATGATCCAGTGAAGAAACTTGTTACAAAAGGCATTAAGACAAGACTCCAAGGCACTAGACAGTGTCCAGGTTTCTCTTCCACAGAGCAAAACTGGCAGTCTCAAGGCCTTGAAGACATGTAGCTTGGAGAGATGAAAGTCTGCCTTGCCCTCAGGCATATGCCCATGGACTCGTGCACTGCTTTGAGTGTTTCGTGCATAAAGGACTCCCACAGAGAAACTGGGTCCATCAGGTTTTCAGGCTCTGTGACTCAGTCAGAGACTGCCGCAGTGAACCCACGGGCACACTCTTCCTCCCTTAATCTGTCCAAGTGAAATACCTTAGGGTGGCCACTGGAGGGAAGGGGAGTTTTGAAGTGGACCCATAGGGTAGCCACTACCATCCTATGGTCAGTGTTACAGAACTCGGCACTCCAGTAAACCCTGCAATTCTGGAGGATCCTCCATCACGTGCTAACAAGAATATGGTCAATCTTCTTATCACCCGTATTGCTATACCATGTCCAGATGTCAGAACCTAGAAATCCTTATTCTCTGGGACCTAGCAAAGTCCCGGAGAAGGAGGTTGTCCTAGCTGCTGGGATCTGCTCATGAGCCATGGGGGCCAACAGACATCTCGTAACCAACTCAATCACAGCTGGATACCGCATTGAAGTCTCCCAGAACAATGCGAATATCTCGCTGAGGGCAACTGTCTGCCAAAGTTGAGAGTTTGGCATAGAACGCCTCTTTCACATCGAGTTTGCAAACATCAGTAGGAGCCTACACAGCAATAAAAGACATGAAGCCAAAAGCATGCTTCAATCTCAAAGCTGTAATACACTCATCAGCCGGTGTTACCTCAGCTACTGAAGATTGAAGTTGGCTGGAGAAGGCTATGCTACTCCCTGGAGGTGATGACCATCGCTGTGGCCCAACCGTACTGATTGTGCCACTGCCAGGTCTTCTCAGCTCTGAGAGGGCAGCCACCTCAATTCCCACCCTCTCCAATTCCCTCAATAGCAGAGGTAACCGCTCATCCTGCGACAAGGACCTGATGTTCAAAGTGCCTACCTGGATAGCTTGCCTCAGGCAGTCGCTCCGGGTGAACACCACCTCTGCCACCCCTGCTGATGCTGCTCCAAATAAAAGGGTTGGCAAGCTGCGGAGCCCACTGTCCACCTGTGGTGATCCCTAGGGCTTTACCTCATAAGCCTCATGGTGGGTTGGTGCCTGCTGGTTAGCGGACAGGACAAGTAACTGTTGTTCCCATCCTGTGCCCCAACATTTGCCCTCCCAATGGGACCCATAGCCTGCCTCGCTTGCTGGGTGGGAAAGGCATCCCTCCCTCGGCATTTATTTTGGTTGTTGACAGTGAGTTATCTGGGGGGAGGAGGGCTGGCAAGGCCCACCTCCCCTGAGCCACCCATTACCCTCAGAGTGGTTAAGGGGCAGGAGTTGGTACAGAGCCAGGGTGTGTCCACATGCCGCTGGGCTATAGCTCCATACCTCTGGGGCCTCCTGCTGCTCCGAGATCTCCCACAGTTTAGCCTGGGACCGAAGGCCCCCATGGTGGCCACGAGGAGGCACTGCAGATGTCTCGATGACTGCTGCTGCTCCCTTTTTCGCACTAGACTAGCCAGCGGTGGCAGCTGCAAGCGAAAGGCATGCAAGCACTTATCACTGTCTAGGCTCCCACACCATCTCTTGACATCACCCTGAAAATGAAGCACCATATAAGATGATTATGATATGTGTGTGTGTGTGTGTGTGTGTGTGTGTGTGTGTTTGAGCTGACACTGATTTTTTTTTATTTGTTTCTCGATATGGGAACCAAGTGTTTCTGCTAAAATAACGATTAAAGCTGTGATTATTACATCACGCAGTTTTATCTTATATATGTAACATGTTTCTTCCTAACAGATAATCCATGTAGATGTTTAATTTTTCATTACTTTATATTAAATTAATGCGGTAAGAACGTACCTAA
>NC_051395.1:39136085-39138585 GCF_015228065.2 Penaeus monodon | reverse complement strand
TCTGTGTCAAATTCCCTGAGACCAGATCTCCCATAGGATTCCCCGTGCACCGAGTAAAAACCCCTTTGAGTCGAGAGTTGCAAGAAACCCACGACCAAACTCACGCGCTTTCCCCAAAATTTACTCGACTTGCCAGAGAAAATCCAACTGCCCCGGGCCCTCTATGCCTCATTGCGGATCCGTTTCAAAAGAATGTGGGCGAGAACCTTGCCGGGCTGCTGAGCATTTAAATGCCAGGGTAGTTCTACACCCCAACGTCCCCTTTCCCCTTCCCAAAAGGGGGAAACCACCCCCCTAAAGGGGGTCGGGGGGAATGGTACAGGCCCGCCAGAGGGCAGTCAGTACTGTATGCAGGCCCCCCGACCCTGGTTCCCCTTACCCTTTAGCATTTCGCGGGAAATTTCACTATGCCGCAGCTTTCCCCCTCTTCACTTGGAAATACCTCTAAACCTCTGTTAATAGAAGGTTCCTCGCTGATGGGTGGGCCCGGGCCCACAGCACTGAGACACGCTTGCACCCAAAGCAAACTGTTGGGGTCTCCTGGTAAAAAACTGTTAAAAATCTCAGCCCAACGTTCACACCCCAAATATGCTGAAATGACCGTCCATCACTGATGGACTGCAGTCATCTGGAGGGGGGCTTAAGGTTCAGCTTTCTGGGGTTGGGTGGGCAGGGCAAGGCCCTTTTTACCAAGAAATGGCCTTCCCTCCTCAGCAAATTCCGAGCCGACCCCTACGAAAAGACTTATTCCTTTTCATAGTTAATCATATACTTATATTTATAATATATGCAAAAAAACCCACAACACACACACACACACACACCACACACACACACACATATAAAATATATATATATATTATATTATATTTTATATATATTATATAATTTATATATATATATACATATAAATTTTTAAATTTTATATATAAATATATATATATATAAATAATATATATAATTTATATATATATATACACACACACACACAACACACACACCCACCAATAAAAATTAATTATATTATAATATATATAATAATTTTATTAATATATATATATATATTAATATATATAAAAAATTTTTATTTATATATATATAATTATTTATACTATACATATATCATATATACATATGTGTGCGTGCGTGTGTGTCGTTTATGTTGGTGTATATATATTTTAATTATATATTATATTATATATATAATATTATATTTAATATATATTTTATATATATATATTTATAATATATTAATTATAATATTTTTATATAAAATATATTTATATAATATATACTATATATAAACCAACCATTCACACCCACACATCACAAAAACACCCAACACACACACAAACACACAGACACACACACAACACACACCACACCACCCCAAACACATATATTATATTTTTGTGTGTGTGTGTGTGGGGTTGTGGGGTGTGTGTGTGTCTGTGTGTTTTGTGTGTGTGTGTGGTGTTTGTGTGTATGTGGGTGTGTTGAAGCGTGTGTTATTTTATTATGTATAAAATATATATATAAAAATATAAGATATATTTTAATATATTATATATTTAAATATTTATAATTATATATATATATATATAAAATTATATTATAATATATATATATATATATACATATTTTAACACCAACATAAACGACAAAACCCACGCACACATTTATAGTATAATTTATATTATTTTATTATTTTATATATAAATTTTTATTTTTATATTTTAATATTATATATAATATTCTATATAATATATATATATATTATATATATATAATTTTTAATAATTGTGTGTGTGTGTGTTGTGTGTGTGTGTTGGTAAATAGTTATATATTATATTTATATATTTTATATAATATATATTATATATATATTTATTTTTAATATTTAAATAATAAAATTATATATATATATATATATTTTATTTATAATATTTATAATATTTTAAAAATTGTTGTGTGTGTGTGTTTGTGTGTGTGTGTGTTGTGGTGGGGGTTTTTGTGTGCATAATTTATAATATATATGTATATTAATAACATATGAAATGGAATCAGTCTTCGTAGGCTCGGCTGGGAAATTTTGCTGAGGAGGTTTGAAGGCCATTTTTTGGAAAACGCCCTTCCCCCTCCTCCAAGCCCGGGAAGCTGAACTCAAAGCCCTCCTCACAGTGACTGCAGTCCATCCTGTGGAGGATCATCTCAGACAATTGGGGTTCGTAAACTTGGGCTGAGTATTTTGAACTTTTTGTACCAGGTAGACCCTCCAACGTTGTTTGGGTCAACGATGTCTCAGTGCTGTGCCGGCCCCACCCATCAGCGGGGAAACCCTTCTACTCTAACAGGGGTTAGGATGGCTTTTTTCCAAAGCGAAGAGGGGAAAAGCTGCAGGCATATGTATATCCCCTGTAACTGCTAAAGGCTAAGGGAACCTATGGATGGGGGCCTCATACAGTACTGACTGCCTCTGGGGGCCCGAAACCCCTTCCCC
>NC_051395.1:39121033-39126033 GCF_015228065.2 Penaeus monodon | reverse complement strand
AACACACACACACACACACCACACACACACACACCACACACACACACACACACACACACACACACACACCACACATATATATATATATAGATATATAGTATATATTACTATATATATATATATATATATATATATATAGACTAGTATATATATATATATAGTATATATATCTATATATATAGATATTATTACATATATATCTATATCTATATTTAGTATTTGATCGCTATATATCATCTTCTAGTTAATCTACTCTATTATATATCGTAATCTATCTATATAATCATTCTATCTATCTATCTCATTTATCTATGCTATCTATATATATATAGTCATATATATATATTATATATATATATATAGTCATATATATACATATATATATATTTGTTTGGTGTGTGGGTAAGTATACCATCTATCTTTCTCTATCTCTTCTAGTCTATATATCTATAGTACCTACTTACCTACCTACCCATGGGTCTATTTATCTATGTTATGTCTCTTCTCATATATGCATATATGTATATAGTATGGATAATATAATATATACTAATATATATTATATATATTAATATGATATAATATATATATAATATATATATAAAGGGAGAGAAGAGAGAGAGAGGAGATGAGGAGAGAGAGAGCTCGATGAGAGATGCGGAGATCCTCGAGAGAGAGAGAGAGAGATGTGTGTGTGTGTTAAAACAAATCATATCCATTCTGTATTTCTACCTGGTAAATTCAAAAATAAAGTGAGGCAAGAAACACTCTAAAAATTCCCATGGGGAAACACGCACACACAGCCGCAACAAGGCAAACTTGGAAAAACAATTCCGAAACAGAAACGCCATAAAGGAAGACTGACAAAGTCGAGGAAGATAGGCCAAATCCTGTTAGTCTGAGCAGATTCCCGAGCGCACATCGTGGCATGAAAAATCGTGATCTAGTTTTCGTGATATGGTGCGTGAACTGCTCTTGCGACATTATCTTTTAAGGCTATTGCGCAAGTCGTAGCTGAGAACATTTACATAGATTCGTATTTAGGGTAAATATTTCATGAGGGAAAGTAAATGTAGTCATATAGTTCAGTAGTAATAGGTGTACGGTGAGAAGGAAATTGAAATCAGCAAGGTGGGATGTTATATATGAGAAATTGGAAACTTTAAGTGAATACTGCAATAAACACCTGAGAATTTGTTATAATTGAATAATGAAAATGCATGCATCTTGTACCGACCTAACAGTCATAAAACCAGTAAGTAAACAATAGCTTGCCAGTACGATGTCCTGAAAATAAGTAGAAGACAGTAGCAAATCACGGCTTGGCTTAAGGTACTGCTTTGCCCGACTTATGGAACGAGACATTATCCTTCTAGAGACACGAGCCTGGCAGGCGACACGAGAATACCCTTCCTGAAGGAGAGGCTTCACGCCCTGCTTTAGCCTTCGTCAGGTCCTTTTACTCCTGATGACTACGGACTTGATTCGATGTTCACAGGCCGACCCCCATACAGATATCCATAGCTCTGCCTTGTTTGAAAATGATGATATGATCTTATAATCCACATGGAACTGGCTATGAGTTATAGTTGGTACTATAGATGCCTGTTGTTGTATAGGCATTATTCTTCAAGAAGATATCATAGATGAAAAATATGCTATGCGTGATACATGAATCAATCCAGAATCCGCGAATATAGAATCACACACACATTGATGTGTTTGTTTACTTCACATTAATTCAGTATTCAGTCGTCTAACAGGTGTAGGCTACCACACACACCACACACACACACACACCACACACACACACACACACACACATATATCTTATATATATAAAAATATATTATATATATTATATATATATTTTATATATAATATATATATTATATATATATTAATATATATATACTATTTATTATCATATCTACTATAATATGTGTGTGTTTGTGTGTGTGTGTGTGTGTGTGTGTGTGTGTGTGTGTGTGTGTGTGTATGACATATATATATATATATATATATATTATTCTATATAATATATATAAATATATTATATATATATATATATATATATCTATATGTTATATATATACATATATATATACATACATTATATATATATATATATATATAATATATAATATATTATAATAATATAATATATATATATAATATTAGACCGTGGCTGGGCTTATATAATATATATATTATATACATACACACACACACACACACACACACACTCACATATATATATATATATATAGTATATATATATATATATATATATATAATATATATTATATATATATATATATATATATATGTATATATAATATATATATATATATATATAATTATATATATATATATATTGGTATATGTATAATATTATTTATTTATTTATCTTATTTTAACACACCACAAACCACACACACACACACACACACCACACATATAATATACACACACACACACACACACACACACACACATACACACGATATATATATATATATATAATATATTATATATATAGTCTATATATATATACTATAATATTATGATATATAAATAATATATATAGTATAGATATATATATATATTATATATTTTTTGTTTTTTTTTTTTTTTTTTTTTTTTTTTTTATATATACATATATACACACACACACACACACACACACACACACATATATATAGGTATATAAATATATATATATATATAATTATATATATAATAGATATTATATATATATATATAATATAGATACGCACACACACGTCACGCACACACACAACACACACACACACCACACACATCACACACATAAACACACACACACACACACACGACACACACACACAATATAGATATATATAGTATATCTATATAATATATATATATATAGTAATATTATATACATATATAGATTACACATTATAGAGTAGACATATATATATATATATATATTATATATACTAATATATATAATATATAGATATATATGTATATATATGCACACAACTCACACACACAACACACAAACACACACACATACAACAAACACACACACCACACACATATATATTCTAAATATATTATAATAATATTCTATATATATATATATATATATATATATTATATATATAGATTTATATATATATATATTATATATAGTATATATATATATAATATATATATTTATATATAGCATAATTGTATACACACACAACACACACACACATATGCACATAATACATTATATCACCAATAACGGTCATGATCTGTTTGAGCAGCTGTGGGACCTTTCCACCATCCGTCGGCACTCAACTCGGATCTTGCGCTTTTCTTTCACTGTACCATCGACAGCCCGGCTAATACTTGATGTTTGTCGATCAGTCTTCGTTCACGGTTTGCCTCTTTCCTATTGCTTCCTAGTCACCATCCCTGTCAGCAAGTTTTCTTCAATACTTTTACTTCTCATCACATGACAATATAATTTTAATTTCCTTTTTGTACAAGAGTTATGTACTAAGACATCCATCATATAGTATATAATTACTATATATATATATATATATATATATAATATATATATATATATCATATAAGTATATGTATATATATATATATATAATAATATATATTATATATATATTATATACTATACATATATATGTATGTATACATGTAATTTATTAATATATATATCTATATGTATATATATAAATATTAGTATATATTATATATTAGTATATAATAATATATAGATATGTTTATACATATATATACATCGTATTAATATGCAATTATATAATCACTTTTACTTCCTCATCACATGACCAATAAACGTTAGTTTCCTTTTGTTCAAGATGTCCAACCAAGTGGGTCTTTACAATTAATTTTATCAACACTTCATCATTCCTTTTCTTTTCTGTCAGTTAATGACTAGTGACCTCGGTCAAGCCACCCAACACTCAGAACTATATACGCAGATTGGGAAAACTAATAAAAATGAGGCCACAAGAGGACCGGAGCAGTCTGGATTATACTACCTAGCAAGTCCACAATAGACAGTATACTAGCGCTTCGAGTAATGCTGGAACGCCGTCGTGAGTTTGGTCCGCTGGGTTAGCTCGCGAGCCTACATAGATCTCTAAGAAGGCCCGTTTTGACTCGCGTGCATCAGGAATCGCTTAGGGTGAGATGACCAGGGGAATTCCAACACAGATTATTGGCCTGATAGCAAGCCTCTATACTTGGTACTGAAAGTGCTAGTAAAGTGTGGTGGGGAGGTATGTCGAAATTCCGTTTATTCAGGGGGTGAGGCAAGGCTGTAGTCCTTGCACCAACACTTTCAACACGGTAGACTGGGATAATGGCCAGAGCTACTAGCCAAGTCAGCTATGTGAGGCCACACTAAGGCAATATTAAGGTCTGAGACCTTGACTTTGCCGAAGATGTTGCCATCTATCTGAGTCTTTGGAAGTCACGTAGTGGCGGCTCTTGATGCATTTAGGCAATGAGGCAAGCCCCTAGGCCTAGAGGTCTCCTGGACCAAGACCAAGATTCAGGACTTTGGCGGCCGGTTAGGGAAAACCGTTCATCGATCCATGCCTTGCGGGCTACTGAGGACGTTGAAGCACCAGAAAGTTTTACATACCTTGGTAGCATAAGTCCATACTCTGGGTTTGTCAGACCATGGACAAGTCGTAGACGGATTGTATTGGCAAACAGGAGCATGAACTCGATCAACAAGAGCGTTTGGAGGCTGTCTGTTTTAGGTACCTATGCAGAAGCGACAAGCTTGCGTGTCTCAAGCCTTGATACTGCCAGTTTGCTCTTATGAATGCGAAACCTGGATGCCATCCAGTGTCTTGGAGTCTCGCATTGATGCCTTTTGTAACAAGTTCCCTTCGCCGGATCATGGTGTACAGTTGGCAGCAGGACCCCGTGTCCCAACGGCTTGCGTATACACGAGACTGGCATGGGAC
>NC_051395.1:39106033-39113533 GCF_015228065.2 Penaeus monodon | reverse complement strand
GGCAGTTTACGACCGACAATTTCGCGGTATCATGTTCGGTATACTTCTATAATTAGTAAGAAGAGAGTCAGTTCTTGCCTGATACGAGGAGAGGATGTCCCTTTGGTGTTCTCATCTACAATTTTCTGTTTGTTTCATTGTTTATCATTTATGTGATAAAAGTACATTAAATGAAATCATAGAGTAAATGATTGAGTATATATGGTGCTTCACAATTCTGTGGAATATTGACCCTCCGGTTTACATAAAAATAAATACGATAAAAGCATTACCAGAAAAAAAATCTTTACCCTTATGCTCAGATGCGGATCGTCTAAACACCCCTGTGTAATACAAGTTTAGGGGCGAAATATTTTCTGTAAATCCGGACTTAGTCGTCCAATCCCTTCGCAGTTATAGGCGAGCCCTTCTTAATCTCTGTACATGCAGCACCCCACACTCAAAGCCAATGTTGTACGCCATCAGTTTTCTAGTGCATTGTTACAGACATTGTTTCGGCCTATTCCATGGCACGCTTCATAATTCAAAAGCTTCATAAAACATTTACTAAACATCACTTTAACGTCCACTCCCTCAAGAAATTATATAAGATCTTAGATCCATCTAGAATCATTTTGCCTGTGTCTGCGCATTTTGTCGTAAATGCCTGTAAGACTTCGTCTCAAAAACAATTCTATTCTCGCTCTCTCTTGGCTGATCAGAGATTTTTGGGAATCACACAGCGCTGGCTTTAATTTTTCTTTATATTTCGACTGTTTTCCGAACTCGTGTTTTCAGTTCATGCGCTCTATTGGAGTTATCTTCGGTAACAATTTTACATTTATATTTATTTAAATCGTTTAGGTCTAACTGCATATAGAAAGCAACACGGGCCGTATCCGGAATGTTTACGAGATTATAATTTAGCTTCTTCATTTGTCATTCATCAGTGCACTATAACAGTTGTTTTATGCGTGACGCAAAGGGATTATTGTGTTACTGAATTTATTAATGTATCCTCCTCTTCCTCATCCTCATCCTCATCCTCATCCTCATCCTCATCCTCATCCTCATCCTCATCATCATCATTATCACCATCATCATAATCATCATCATCATCATCATGAACACCACTACCACCACCACCATCATGCTACCTTATTGTCATTACCACATTTATTAGCGTAATTATGAGCATTATCATGCAATATTCATAATAATCGTTATCATAACCGTTATGTTTCCCACAACCTCACTGATCGATGACCTGAGCCCTGGTCCCACTGCCCAGACTTAACCCCGGTCTCGGAGCCACGTCCGATCGCCTCAACCACAATTTTTGGTCCCACTGTTAGCGTGAAAAGGCTACCTTCCCCCCCCCCCCGAAGTTTTTTAAACTATATCATTTATGAATTGCCATATATATTAGTAATATATATTTATATATATACGTCATATATATTATATATCTATTATATACTTATATATATAATACTTATATATATATATTTTTTTTTTGTCTTTTTTTTTTTTTTTTTTTTTTTTTTTTTTTTTTTGAATTTTCTGATATGCTATGTATACACACACCACACACACATCACACACTACACACATCACACACTACACACACACACACACGCACACACACACAAACATACATATATATGATAATATTTATATAGTATCATGCATATGCTATTTCAATATGTATATATATCTATGTATGTATATGTATATATACAGACATACTATTCAATAGTATGTTTATTTATTATCATTATTATGATCATTATTATATCAGTATTAATATTCTAATCATATCATTATATTAATTCTATTACCATTATACTTATATTATTATTATTAATTATTATTATTATTGATTATTACTATCATATTAATATTAAGCCAGTATTATTATTATAACCTTATTACAATAACTGATGTTGATATTACAAATATCATGATTGACAATACTGTTACTGTTCACAACATCATGATCATAATCAACAGAATCATCGTTATTGTCATTATTATCATTATTATTGTTATTCATATAATTATTTTGCCATTATTTTATATCATATTCTTATTCTTATTATCATTTTGATTATTGTTATTATTATTATGGATCATTATTATTATTATTATATGATTATTATCATTATTATTATTTATAATTATTTATTATTATTATATTATTACTTTTATTATGTATTATTAGTTTATTATTATTATTATTATTTCTATAGTTATTACATGTATTAGATTCAATCTATTATTATATTAGTATTAGTTTTATTAACTATTATTATAATCAGCATCATCATCGTTTTATTATTCAGTATAATCATTTATTATTATATTATTATTATTATTATTATATTTTATTACTATAATAAATCATCCATCATCATCGTTATTATATCAGTATAATCATTATATTCTATTATTATGTTATATATCTATGTATCTAATTTATTTATTATTACTATCATAGTATTATTATTATTGATTCTATTATTTATTTATTATCATGATTATTATTATTATTATTTTACGTATTAATTTATTATTAATTATCATGGATTATAAGTAAATCATTATTATATTATTATTTGGTATTGATGAGTATTATTACTATTATTATTAGTTATATGATGAATTATGACTGATATTAGCTCATTATAATTTTTTTTCTCCGAGTGTTATTTATCGAAGACATTATTATTCATTGAATTTGACATTATTTTGTTCGATGGTTGTTAGGTATACCATTGAGCTTGATTTATTTTTATTATTATTTTATTATTTGATTTATGTATTATGATCTCTATTATTGTTAAAGTATTATGGATTATTGATTTAATTAATTCATTACTTATTATGTATAGGTATATAGCTACTATTATGGATTTTGGTAGTTTATTATAGTATTATTATTATTATTATTACTCATTATTATTACTTATGTAATTATTATTATTATCCAATTGTATCATTATTATATTATTGATTATGTTATTGTATTATTACATTTTTATTATCATTTATTATTATCATTATTATTAAGTTATATAGGATTATTACTATTGTATTATTATTCAATAATTTAGGAATAATATTTTATTATTAGTATGTATTTTATCTATTTATTATTTATTTTGTGTTAATTATTTGAAGTATTATTATTAGCTATGGCTTATTATTATTGAGTTTTTCTACTTTTATTCAATTATTATCATAAGTATTTCCATGGGTCATTGACTTATTATTATTATTTTTTCATTGGTATAGTCTTATTATTATGTATTATCTTAATTTTATTATTATCATTTTTCATTATTAGTTACCATTATTGCATTTGATTATCGTGTATGATTATTATTATTATTATTATTATTATTATTATGTATTACTACTATATTATTAATATTATTATTTTTGTTATCATGTTTTATTTTTACTGTTATGTATTATGTGATAACAATTAATAATAATGATTATTATCATTACTACTAATAACAGTATTGAGTATTATTTGCAGTTTCATTATTACATTATTGTTTACTTGATTGACACTATCAATCATCGGTCAGTGACAGCCCTCATTAAGTTTTATGTGACTAGGTCATTTTATTACTGTATTAAGATTATCTTTCATTATTATTATTTATTTATTGTATATTATTCTTACTATGACTAGATACTGACTACTACCTACTACTACTGACTACTACTATCTACACTCTAATATATCATTTATGTAAGTATTTATTGTCATTATCATTATATATAATCAAATAAATTATTACTCTTATTGGTTACGCTGCTGGCAACCGGGGGGTCTACAATAAACCGTTATAAGTGTAGGCGCTGGATCGAGTAAGTGTGGAGTACGCCGTCTTTGAGTTTGGGTCGTGGGGTGCTGCAGCGCATACATCGACTCAAGAAGGCGTTTGACTCGTTGTTGGCGGTGCATCGTGAGAATCGAGTATGGGAGATCTTGAGGCTCGCCAGCGAGGGGAAATTCCGTCACAGATTAGTGGCCTGGGGGATCTGTGGATAAGCAAGCCTTTATAATCGGGTACCTGAAGGGATACTCGTTTCGGCGAGAAGTGCTGTAAAGTTGTGTTGTGAGGGTTTGTCCGACTTCTTCCTGTTCATTCAGGGATGAGGCAAGGCTGTGTCCTTGGGCCACCAACACTTTCAACAGCTTGATGGACTGGATATGGGCAGAGCTACTAGCCAAAGGTCAGTGTAGAGCAAACACCTAGGCAATATAAGTCTATACCTTTGACTTTTGCCGACGATGTTGCCATCCTATCTCGAGTCTTGTTTTACAGTCACTTGTGGCGCGCTCTTGATGCATTTGGAATGAGACAAGCCCCTCAGCCTAGAGGGGTCTGGACCAAGACAAGATTTGAGGACTTTGGTGCTGGTAGGGAAAACCCTTCAGTCGTCCATGCTTGCGGCGAGGACGTTGAAGTCACAGAAAGTTTTACATACCTTGGTAGCGTAGTCCATATCTCTGGGTTTGATCAGACCAGAAGTAGTAGAAGGATGGTCTGGCAACAGGAGCTGAACTCGATCAACAAGGAGCGTTGGAGATGTCGGTACCGATTGCAGAAGGACCAAGCTGGCGTGTCTTCAAGGCATGACCTTGATACTGCCAGTTTTGCTCTATGAAGCGAAACCTGGACGCTACAGTGTCTTGGAGTCTCGCCTTGAGACTTTTGTAAAAGGGTCCCGTCGCGCCGTATCATGGGGCCTACAGTTGCAGGACCACGTGCGTCTCAACGGCGGGTTACACCGGACTGGCATGCGGACCTGTTACTTGCATAATCCGGGATCGCCAACTCAAGATATATGGCCACCTAGCTCGCGTCATATGGACGACCCTGAACCCATCAGGTGTGTCCCCTGCGAGACACCCGGATTGCAGGAGACCTGTGGGACGACCGAGGAGATCATAGCTGGGCAGCTCGACGAGACTTCGCGAGGAAGTAGAGATGGGCCGTGTTGCCTGCCTGGAGACTCGCCTCGAGGACTTGTGGCTGGGAAGCGAAGTGGTGGAAGCGGCCAATGCGCCCGTCCGCGTTAGCCTGATAATGATAATGATTTATATCGTTATTATTAATATATTATTATTATTATTATTATTATTATTATATTATTATTATCATTATTGGTAGTTGTTCTGTTTTTATTACTGTTTTTTGGTTGTTATTATTGTTTATTATTGCAAATCATATTTATAATCATATTATTATATTATATTTTTCATTATTATGTTAGTATTCATATATCTTAGTATTATTATTATTATGGTTGTTGTTGTTGTGTTATACGTTTTATTATTGTCATACAGTTATTATCATTATGTTATTATTATCCTTACTCATTATTATTATTCATAATTATATTATTATCGCATCATTATGCTTATTATTATCATTATTATCGTATTATTATTATACTATTATCATCATTATTATTATTTAGATCCATCATTATTATTATTATGTATTATATTATTATTATTAGTATTATCATGATTATTATATTATTATATTATTATTATTATATTATTATTATTATTACTATTCATTATGTTATCATTTCCCTGGTGAACAAAGGCTGCGCCTTCCTGTCGCTGCCTCCAGAGTACACCTTATCACAGGAAGCAGCCACTTCGCACCTTCCACTCCTGAGCCTGGCTCCTCAAGGACCTCCCAGCTGACCTACCTGTCCCCCTCGAGCAGCCCAGCGACTAACCCCCCTGTCACGGTCTGATAAACCTGACACTCCAGCCGCGGAAGCAAGCGCCGCCCAGGATGTAGCCGCTGAATAAAAGGGGGACATTCGCCATACCTCGGCAGAAGGAGCTCAGCATATATATATATTATATATATATATACAGATATCTATATATGTGTATAATTACATATATACATATATATATATGTATATATATATTATATATATATATTATATATATATATGAATAACAACCCTCCCTGACCAGGACTCGAACCTAGGTCACTCCGGGTATGAAACCGAAGGCCAGTGCTAAACCAACCATGCCACACGACCCACTAAAAGGAATGTGCAACTAGGATCTTACTAGCTCCATAGACATTACCTGTCTACTCATACATGAGTATGACAGCGAAGTTTTACGCTCACTCCCCGTGGGCACTCGGTGGAAATTGATTTAGCAGTTTCAATCCTAAGTCAGATGTCCTGAGGTATATTTTATGAAGATGGAATAATGCAATGCGCATTGATATCGATAAATACAACCCTCCCTGACCAGGACCTCGAACCGAGGTCACTCCGGGTATGAAACCGTGCACTATGATATGGGGAGATCCTACGCTATATTCAAAATAATAAATTTATATAAAATTACATTACAAGCTCCATTCTAGCGCAGATAGAACGTGTCACCAATGAACAATGTAACAGTGCTACAGTTAATCCCCAAGGTGTCAACAAAACAACAACAACCAAATTACAGGAAAAACGAGCGGTCCTCTCTAGATCTATCCACGTCCAACTAACCGGAAGGGAGAAAGTGAGGTCAGGTCGAGATGGGAAAAATCTATACCCTTTCCTCGTCCCAACCGATCGGAATGGAGAAGGTTCGGTCAGGTCAGGCGCGAGGGAGGAACGAGATAAATGAAATGATATTCACGTTAAATTCACTCAGTTGAAACAACATAAACTCTAAAAAGGAGAGAAATTATTAACTACTTAACTAACGAACGATATTCATGTTTGTTGATCACATACCGCGATCTGAGATCAAAAGAATAGTGTGATAACGTGCCATTTGCTGTCACTTAGAATTTTTACCCAACAAAACCAATGGCTTAACACATTTATGGGAGAAGGAAGGGAAAAGAAATAAGAAAAGGGCCCAAACATGTACTTACGTGTTTTTTTTGTTTTTTTTTCAGACACGTTTAGGAGCGGTCGAGTGTTTTTTCTTCAGAGGTTTTGCGTTCGTGCTGCGAACTGAAAGGATGCAGTGACCACCCTGACACCAGATATAACGGGTACAGAACCCATTATAATGGCTTGCAGGAGTAGTGATACTGGTATAATGGTGGGGTCAAGTGTCGGGTCATTCCGCCTGGAGGGGGAGGGCTAGGTCGACCTTACTACATCGGGCATTGGACACGAACTAGGTAATCCTCGGTATAAGTAGTGAACATCCCAGCTGCCGGAAGTGATTGAAGCAGCTGGAGGAAGTATGGGGGGAGTGAGGTGAGGTCACAGGTCCCGTCTGCTACATCGTACAATATACGTACATATATATGTATAATATGTATATATATATATATATATATATATATATGTTTATATTTATATATATATGTACATACATATATTATATACATATATATATATATATATATATATAATATATATGTATATATACATATATATATATATATATGAATCTATATATCTATTATATATGTATGTATATATATGTATATATGTATCCAT
>NC_051395.1:39085525-39088025 GCF_015228065.2 Penaeus monodon | reverse complement strand
TTTAAGTCAACAAATGGCACCTACATGGGGCCCCGGGTATATATATATGTATATATATATATATATATATAATATATATATATATATATATAATATATATTATATATATATATATATATAATATATTTTGTGTGTGAGGGTGTGTGTGTGTGTGTGGGGGGGAGTGTGTGTGTGTGTATAGGTAGATAAATATATGTATATATATTTGTATATATACAAATGAATATATATAAAATTTTATTTTATATATATATATATATATTTTATATATATATCATCTATATTTATATATGTTATATTTGTATATTTATTTATTTATTGTGTGTGTGTATTTATTTTATATATAAAAATATGAATATAAATAAGTACACACACACACACCCCACACACACACAAAACACACACACACACACACACACACATATATATATATATTTTAAAATATATATATATATATATATAATAATATATAAAAATATACAACAATATACATATATATGTGTGTGTGTGCGTGTATCAGTGTGTGCGTATGGTGGAGAGTGTGTGTGTGTGGGTGTGTGTGTGGTGTGGTGTGTGTGTGTGTGGGGTTTGTGTGTGTGTTGGTTGTGTGTGTGTGTGTGTGGTGTGTGTGTGGCCGTGTGTGCACATATTATGTATATATACATATACATACATACACACATACATATATACATATATATATAATAAATTTAAATAAAATATATATATAATTATCTATATATATATATATATAATATATATAATATATATATATATAGATATATATATATTTTGTGTGTTGTGTGTGTCTGTGTGTGGTTTAGTGGTGTGTGTGTGTGTGTGTGGTGTGTGTGTGTGTGTGTGTGTGTGTGATGTGTGTGTATACAACACCACCACACACACACAAACAAAAGTAAAGTCGAACAAGACACCATCACGCTGCTGAAAGTAACACGAAAAAAAAATATCTGATTAACTAAATCACCGTGAGTAACAGTCGGTAATTAATAATTGTAAAATTAAAGCTTTCAATGCATGAATTTTACGAGCGACGACAGACATCGGCTAATACACTAATAGGTTAAGTAGCAGGGAAAAGGAGATAAAGCTTTAAAAAAGACAGATAGCGTTGCGTAAACCATCGCAAAAGTAATAAATTGGGCCCCTTTAAGAGTTTTTAATTTCTAATTTTAAAATTGAATATAAAAATTTTCAACAAAACCCCAAAACAACAACACCAAACAACAAAAAAAAAAAGGGGGAAAAAAAAACTTTTAAAAAATATAATAAGAATACTTTAAAAACCCAACCAAATTACATAAATGGTGTTGGGGAAAGAGTTTTCTTTAATTGTTGGAAAAAGGTGGGGGTTTGGGGGGTTGTGAGGGGGTTTTTGGGGTTTGGTCGGGGGGTGGTGGGTTTGTTTGGTTGGGGCCTTTAATTTTTTTATATTCTTAAAAAACCCAAAAAATTTATTCCCTTTTAATCAATTTTAAAAATTTTTAATTTTTAAATTCTTTATTAAAAAAAAATTTTTAGTTAATGTTAAAAGGGGGGAAAATTTAATTTGTTGGGGGTTGTTTTTAAGGGGGGTGTAATTGGTGTGTTTTGAAAAAATTTGGTGTTTTTTGGTTGTGTGTGAGGGGGTGAAAAAAAAAAAAAAAACAAAAAGGAAAGCGAAAAAGGGGCCCCACACGGGATTGCGAAAAGAAAGAAAAAAAAAGAAACAAAATACCGGGGGAAAAACCCGGAAAAAAAACCGGCATAAAAAACAATCAGTTTTGACAAACAGAAAAGGAATGGTAATAATAAGAGAAAGGAAGAGGGAAAAGGAGAAAAGCAGAAAAAAAGAAGGTTGGAAAAAGGCGGGAACAAAGGGCCCGGTTAAGTTTTTGGGTTAAGGGGGGGGAGAAGGAAAAAGAAAAAAAAAAATAAAAAAGGAAACGAATTTAAAACTTCCAAAAACAAGGATTCCTTCTTTTTTCCGAGATGAAAGAGTTCAACGCCCAAAAGGGAGACGGAACAACAGGGAAGTAAAGAAGAGAAGGGGAAAGATTTGGGGGGGAAGAAAGAATGTTTTTAAAGTTTAGGGAGGAGGGAGAGGAGGGGCCAGGTTGGGGAAAGGAAAAAAAAGGGGTTTTTAAGGGGGGAAAGGGGAAAAAGGGGAAAGGGGGGGGGTTGAAAATGAAAAGAAAATCAAGGGAAACATTCCTTAAATTCAAATTTTTAAATTTTTACAATAAATTTTTTTTTAAAAATTTTTTACCTTTGAAATTTTAAGATTTTTAATTTTTTTTAAAAACGAAGGAGGGGAGAGAGAGAAAGAAAAGAAAAAGAGAGAAAAAGAAAAGGAAAAGAAAAGGAAAAAAAAGGGGAAGAAAGGAAGACGAGAGGGGAAAAGAAAAAATGAAGAGAGAAAAAGGGGAGAAGAAAAGAGAGAGAAAAGAGGAAGGAAAAGGACAAGAAGAGAGAGAGAGAAGAGAGAGAGAGAGAAGGAAGG
>NC_051395.1:39080525-39083025 GCF_015228065.2 Penaeus monodon | reverse complement strand
AAAAAAAAAAAAAAGGAAGGGTTTTAAAATAGTTTAATTTAAAAATAAAAAATAAAAATAATAATAATGAAAAATTAAATTAAAAAATAAAAATAAGATTAATAATAATAAAAATAATAATAATTAAAAAAAAATAATAAAAATGATAAAAAAAATAATTTAACATAATAATAAAATTTTTAAATTTTTAAAATTTTAATTTTTATTTTATCAATTTCATTATTATTTTCTTTCCAAAAACATAATAAATTTTAAAATGAAAATAAAATTTTAAAAAAAAAAAAATTTTAATTTAAAAATTTTAAAAATAAAAAAAAAAATGATAAAAAAAATTATGATTAAATAATAATAATTTTTAATAATAATAAAAAAAATAATATAATGGAATTTAAATAAAAAATTTTAAAAATTAAAATTATGGTGTGTTTTAAAATAAAATTAAAAAAAATTTTTTAAAAAATTTAAAAATTTAATGCATAAAAAATAATAAACAGAAAATTTTAAATTGAAAAAATAAAAATCATTCCCAAAATTTTTCAGTTTCTCATTTTAAAAATTTAAAAATTTTTTGGGGGGAAAAAACAACTAATCCAAAAAGAAACAATAAAAAAAAAAAAAATTGAATTTATAATTTATTTATAAATCGGGATAAAAAAATGGATTTAAAAACCCAAAGGGGAAATTTTTTGGTTTTAAAAAAAAAAAATAAAATTTTGTTGAATTATAAAAATAATAATTTCATAATAATATTAAAAAAATTTTATATAAAATTTAAATTTTTAAAAAATAAAATTTTGGTTCATTTTAAAATAAAGTTGAAATTTGAAATTATTAATTGTATTTAAAAAAAATGTGAAAAAAAAAATTTACATTATAAATTATAAATTAAAAATTTAAAAATTATAATATTTTCAACAACACAAAAAAAAAACCAAAAATGCTAGGTACTTTTTACTCAATATATATATATTTTAGTATATTTTATATTATTTTATTATATATTAATTTATTTTATTTTCTATATATTAAAATATAATAAATAAAACATAAATAATATATTAATAATAATATAAAAAATATAGATTATAATAATATTATTAAATATAAATTAATTTAAAATAATTAATTATTATATATATATATATAATATATTATATAATATATAATTATATATATTTTATATAAAATTTATTGAAATTATAAATTTTATATATTATAAAATAATATGATAATATATATATAAAATATTTTAAAAGATATTTTTGGTTTTTTTCTTTTTTTTCTTTTTTTGTTTTTTTTTTTTATACTATAAAAAATAAATTTTTAAAAAATAATATATATATAGAGTAGAAATATATATTATAATATATAAAAACATAAAAGATAATATAATATATATAATATTTAATATATTTATTAGTATTTTATAGGGAAAAATATTTTATAATTATATAAAAATTTAAAAAAAGATATATAATTTTAAAAATCTAAAAAATAAATTTTTTTTTTAAAAAACATTTTGTTATTTATTTATTAAATTTTAAAAAAAAACAAAAACAAAAAAAAAACAAACACACCCCACACACACAACCCCACAAACACAAATATATATTTTTATTTTTATTTTTATATATATAAAATATAATTTTATATATATTTTATATATTTTATATTATATATAATAATATATAAAAATATATATATTTAAAATATAAAATATAATGTAATATAATCTAGTATAGATATAAAATTTTATAATATAATATAATATATATCCCATTATATATATATATATATATATATATTTTAATATATATATATATTATTTTTTTTTTTTTTTATAATTTTAATAAAAAAAAAAATAAAAATTTAATATATAAAAATATATATATAAAAATTTATATATATTAAAAAATTTATATATATTTTAGATTAATAATTTTAATAGTATATATATATATATATATAAAGATAAATTAAAAAAATATATAAGTAATAAGTAAAATAGGATTAAATTTTATTGGGTATGTGGTGTGTTTTGTGAGTAAATATTTTATATAATATATAAAAAAAAATATTAAAATAAAAATATTTTTATTAAAATAGAAAAATAAAAATAAAAATTAAAATATAAAATAAAAAAAATAAAAAAAAAATATGGTATGTGTATATTAATTAATTAAAATATAAAAATTAAAATTATATAAAAAAAATTTTTTTTTTTTTTTTTTTTTTTTAATAAATATATATAAAAATATATTATAATAATATATATATATAAAATAGAAAAAAACTATAGTGCGTTGGGGTGGTGTTGGTTGGTTGTTTTGGGTTGTTGGTTGTGGTTGGTTTTTTTATATCGGAAAAATTAAAATAAAATACAAAATGAAAGGGTAGAAAATATATTTTACCCATATAATTTATAGATTATTTTAAAAAGAATATAAGATAAATGATAATTAAAATTATATATATATTTTAAAAATATTTAAAAGAATAA
>NC_051395.1:39069188-39074188 GCF_015228065.2 Penaeus monodon | reverse complement strand
CGTTTTCTAGGTGGCAACGGGGGGAAGTTTCCTTGCCCAAGGGAAAAACGCGCCCACCCTTGACTGAGCCCCCGAACTCAAATTATCGTCGTACAGTCTTGAGCCCGGCCATAAACCCCTCGGCCCCGCAGCCTTATACATAAAAAAAATAATAATAATAAAAAAAATTTTTAATAAAAAATATAATAAAAAATATAATAGATATTTTATATATAATATAATAAATATTATAATATATTAAATATATATATGTGTTGTGGTGTGTGGTGTTTTTTGTGGGTGTGTTTTGTGTGGTGTGTGTGTGTGTGTGTGTGTTTGTGTGGGGTTTTTCGCATTATATATATTTTATATAATTATATAATATATAATTTTAAATTAAAATTTATATTAAATTTTTTATTCATTATTTATATATATATTAATATAATATATAAATTATTAAAAATATAAATATAATTATATATTTAATAATCAATGTATATATATTTATATATAGATTAAAATATTTTATATATACATATTATAATTTTAATATTATTATTATATAATATTTAAAAAAAAATATAAATTTTACCGCATACCACCCACCCACACACACACACACACAATACCGCACATACAGACCCACCACAAAACACAACACACCACACACACCACACCCATACACATACAACCACAAACAACACACACAAAACAACAACACACACACACACACACCCCCACCACAACACACACCCAACACACACACACACATACATAAATTTTATAAATAAAATAAAAAATATAATATATATATTATTTAATATTATATATATATATATAAATATAAAATTAAAATTTTAAAAATTTAAAATTTATATCATTATTAATATATAAAATATATTTATTTATATAATATATATATAAAATTTAAATATCCATATATTTTTTATAAATTATTATATAATTTTATATATATATTATATATATTATATATATATATATTATATATATGACGACAGATGTGTGTATACACCACACAACACACCAACACAAAAAAACCCAACACACACCACACCACACACTATATATATAATAATATAATATTATAATATATATATAATAATTTTTATATTTTAATATATTATATTTTGTATGTATATACGTAATTATATACATTAAAATATATAATAATTAAAATATATAATAAATATATATAATTAATTTCCCCATATTATATAAAAAATAAAAAATATATCTAATATTAATTTATATAAAAATATATTTTTTTAAAAATTTTAAATTTATATATATATATATATATAATATATAAATCCAAGAAAATTTTTTTTTTTTATTATATAAATAATAAAAATATATATATATATATTATATATATATTTAATATATATTATAAATAACATATTATATAAAAATAATATATTAATATAAAATAATAATATATATTTTTTTTTAATATTATATAATATATAAAAAAAATAACCCCAAAAAAATATATTTATATAATTTAAAAAATATATTATTATATATATTTATATAATAAAATTTTTTTTTTTTTTTTTAAAATTTAAATTTTTTTCAATTTTTTTATCTTTCTCAAATTTTCTCTCCTCCTCCTCTCCCCTCTCCCCTTTTCCCCTCCTCTCCTCCTCTTTCTCCTCTCTCTCTCTCCTCTCTCCCCCCCCCTCTCTCTCTTCTCCCCCCAAACCAAAACCCCCCCACCCCCGAATTTTAATTTTTATTTAAAATTTTTTAAATAATTTTTATTTAAATTTTTTTTAAAATTTTTTCTTGTTTTTTTTAAATTGTTTTTTTTTATTAAAATTAATTTTTTAAAGGGTTTAATATTTTTATTTTTTTTGTTTTTCTTTTTTTTTTTATAAATTAAAAAAAAATAAAAAACCCCCAAAAAAAATTTTTAAATTTTTAATATAATATATAAAATAATTTATATATATTTTTAAAATTATTTTTTTTTTTTTTTTTTTTTTTTTTTTTTAAAAAAATTTAAAAATATAATATATAATATATAAATTTAAAAATATAAAAATAAATATAAAATAATAAAAAAATATATTTTAAAAATTTTAAAAAATTTTAAATTATTAAATATATTATTTTATAATTTTTATTAAAATATTAATAAATTAAAATTTTTTTTTTAAAAAAATTTTATTTATGGGGGTTTTTTTTTTTTTTGTTTTTTTTTTTTTTAAAAAAATTTTTATATTTAAAAATTTTTTTTTTTATTTTTTTTTTCTCTATAAATTTATTTATATTTTTTTTTTTTGTTTTTTTTTTTTTTTTATTTTTTTTTTTTTTTATTTTTTTTATATTTTTTTTTTTTTTTTTTTTTTTTTTTTTTTTTTTTTTTTTCTATTTTTATATTTTTTAATTTTTTTTTTTTTTTTATATAAATTGATAAATATAATTTTTAATTTATTTCTTTTTTTTTCCCCTTTAAAAAAACCCCCCCTTTTTTTTTTTAATTTTATTTTTTTATTTTTTTTATCTATTTTTATATATTTGTTTTATATTTTTTATTAAATTTTTTTATAAAATTTTTATAATTTAAAATCTTTTAAATTAAAAATTTTCTTTTAATTTTTTATTTATTTTATATTTTTTTTTTTTTTGTTTTTATAGGTTAATTTTTTATTAAATTTTTTTTTTTTTTTTTTTTTTTTTTTTTTTTTTTTTTTTTTTTTTTTTTTTTTTTTTTTGGGGTTGGGTGGTTTTTTTGTTTTTGTTTTTTTTTTTTTTATTTATTTTTTTTTTTTATTTTTTTTTTTTTAAAAAAAAAGAAAACCCCCCCCCCCCCCCCCCCCCAAAAATAATTAATTATAAATTTTTTTTTTTTTTTTTTTTTTTTTTTTTTTTTTTTTAAAATTAATAAAATAATTTTTTTTAATTTTTTCCAAAACCCCCCCCCCCCCCCCCCCCCCCCCCCACCCACCCCCCAAAAAAAAAAAAAATTTTTTTATAATTTTTATTTTTTTTTTTTTTATTTAAAATTATTTTTATTTATTTTCCTTTTTTTAATTTCCCCCCCCCCCCAAAAAAAAAACACCCCCCCCCCCCCCCCCCCCAAAAAAAATTTTTTTTTTTTTTTTTTTTTTTTTTTTTTTTTTTCTTCTTTTTTTAAATTTTTTTTTTTTTTCTTTCTTTTAATTTTTTTATTATAAAAATTTTTTTTTTTATATTTTTTTTTTATATTTTTTTTTTGTGTGTGTGTGTGGGGGTGTGGTGTTGGGTTTGTTGTTTTTTTTCTTTTTTTTATTTTTTTTTTTTCTTTTTTTTTATATATATTAAAATATTTATAATATATTCTTATAAATATATCATTTGGGTTTTTAAATTGTTTGGCTGACGTCTTCCCAGGAAAAAAAAAAAGTCACACAAGAAATCTATCTCTCTCTCACTGTCTACTCTCTTCCTTTCTTTTCTCTCTACTTCTCCCCTCTCTCTCTCTCTCTCTCTCCTCTCTGATCTCTCTCTCTATCTCCATCGATCTCTCCCTCTCCTCTCTCTCTCTCTCTTCCTCTCTTCTCTCTCTACTATTCTTCTCTTCTCTGCTTCTCATCTCTCTCTCTCTCTTGTTCTACGCCCCCCCGCCCTTCTATCCCTCCCTCCCCTATCTCTGTCTCATCTCTCTCTCTCTCTCTGCTCTCTAATCTCTCTCTCTCTCTCTTCTCTCTTCTCTACTCTATCCTCTTTCCTCTCTCTCTTTCGCTCTCATCTGTCTCTCTCTCTCTCTCTCTCTCTCTTCTTCTCTCTCTCTCTCTCTCTCTCTATATCTCTCCTCTCTCTCTCTCTATACCTCTCTGTCTTATGTTGTGTGTGTGTGTGTGGGTGTGTGGTGTGGTTTCTGTCTGTCTTCTCTCTTTCTCTCTCTCCCTCTCTCTATCTCCTCTCTGTCTCTCTCTCTCCTGTCTCTCTCTCTCTCTCTATATATATCTATATATCTCTATATATATATCTCTACTACCTATAATATATCCATTGGCTTTTGACCTCTGTTTGCTGCGTCTCCAGGATCACCGTCACACCCAGACTATAATACGTGCCGGTACAAAGTTAAAAATGATAAAACAACAAACAAAACACAGCCTCCAACGGACAATCGCATTCCTCCTATTTTTTCCTACTGAAATCATTTTTCCCTTTAGTTACATCCTTTTTTAATGTAATAGATATTCACATCAAAGCCATCTCTCTTTATTAATTTTTTATACATTATATATATCTCTCTCTCCATATACCATCTCTCTATCTTATCTCTCTTCTATATAATCGCACTATTTGCTCAATGTTCTAATATTTATATATATATATACCTATATATATATCTATATAATCTCTCTCTCTCTCTCTCACACCTCTTCTGTCTCTCTCTCTTCTCTCTCTCTCTCTCTCATCTCTCTCTCTCTATCTCTATCGATCTCTCTCTCTGCTCTCTCTACTCTGTTACTATATATCTCTCCCTCTCTCTCCATCTATACTCCCTCTACCTACCATCTCTTCCCTCCCTCTCTATATACTACATACATAACTCTCTCATCCTATCTCTCCTATATCTCATCTATATCTGTATCTCTCTACTATATTACCTATCATCTATTCTCTCTCTCTCTCTCTATACAATCAAACAAATCTCTCTCTCTCTCTCTCTCATAAAATCAATACATTCTCTCTCTCTCTATTCCATATCTATCTGACACATACTGTCTCCTGTTCTACCAGAGCGCTTTGGCTTGCTGGCCCTTTCTACTGAAAAACATAGTTTCCGATGAGCCATAACCTTGAGGAAATGTCCGTTGAAACACTTATTTTTTGTGTTTATAATTCTAAACTTTTACAGCTCACATTATAGTTTTGGTGTGACTTTGCTGCTTGAAGACGTCAGCAAACATATTTCAAAACCCTAAGAGCTAAGGTGAATTATATCAACTTTCATTCTCATCACAGTATTTTCGGCCACGTTCTTAAGGCGGAAATCC
>NC_051395.1:39051688-39056688 GCF_015228065.2 Penaeus monodon | reverse complement strand
TGTATGTATGTAGGTCTGTAGGATAAAATGGAGATTATCGTGTAAAAAAAATCATAAGCCAGATTAAGAAGTGAAAAAGTTGTCATGTCGATTGTCTTAGCAAGCTACTTATAAAAACTAGCGTGAAGTCTTTGTGAACAGTGTCCTTAATCCTGAGGGACGTGTTAACCTCCCGAGTCCTTATGAGATCATTTAATCAAGTCCCTTTCATCATTAATCCGCAATAAGCCTCTTTGAATGATAAATAAAAGTAGAGATAGTACCTTTACTACAATTCATACCGGACTTCCCTGCATCTTTGTGAGGCTCGGCGTGCATTAATGAAAGAAGGACAATAACTACTCACAACGGCACTGAAATGACCGTATCGCCTCTCCCTTCCATGATAAATGCACGGAAGTAATGTCTGAGGATTAGCTTTGTTTGCACCCCGAGAGCTGCTCGAATCCATCCAGGACATCCGCCATCTTAAAGCGGGAATGATGGTAAGTATCTTTTAATCCCTACAAAGCCAGTGGAACTTTTGTTAGACCTTCCTAATGGCACTCCAAGGAGGAGACTGGAAGCGTCGAGCTGCCGGGTGTCTTCATGCTGCAGCGATGCGAATGTGTGTGTGTGAGGGGGGGGGTCGACGCGGAGTAGCGGAAATATGTGGTTTAATTATTTGATAAGCTTGATTAATTGTTTAGGTACGTTCTTACCGCATTAATTTAATATAAAGTAATGAAAAATTAAACATCTACATGGATTATCTGTTAGGAAGAAACATGTTACATATATAAGTAAAACTGCGTGATGTAACAATCACACCTTTAATCGTTATTTTAGCAGAAACACTTGGTTCCCATATCGAGAAACAAATAAAAAAAATCAGTGTCAGCTCAAACACACAACACACACACACACACACACACACACACATATCATAATCATCTTATATGGTGCTTCATTTTCAGGGTGGTCAAGAGATGGTGTGGGAGCCTAGACAGTGATAAGTGCTTGCATGCCTTTTGCTTGCAGCTGCCACCGCTGGCTAGTCTAGTGCGAAAAAGGGAGCAGCAGCAGTCATCGAGACATCTGCAGTGCCTCCTCGTGGCCACCTATGGATACTGGGTACCTTGCGGTCCCAGGTTGAACTGTGGGAGATCTCGGAGCAGCAGGAGGCCCCAGAGGTATGGAGCTATAGCCCAGCGGCATGTGGACACACCCTGGCTCTGTACCAACTCCTGCCCCTTAACCACTCTGAGGGTAATGGGTGGCTCAGGGGAGGTGGGCCTTGTCAGCCCTCCTCCCCCCAGATAACTCACTGTCAACTACCAAAATAAATGCCGAGGGAGGGATGCCTTTCCCACCCAGCAAGCGAGGTAGACTATGGGTCCCATTGGGAGGGCAAATGTTGGGGCACAGGATGGGAACAACAGTTACTTGTCCTGTGTGCTAACCAGCAGGCACCAACACACCATGAGACTTGTGAGGTAAAGCCCTAGGGATCACCACAGGTGGACAGTGGGCTCCGCAGCTTGCCAACCCCTTTTATTTGGAGCAGCATCAGCAGGGGTGGCAGAGGTGGTGTTCACCCGGAGCGACTGCCTGAGGCAAGCTATCCAGGTAGGCACTTTGAACATCAGGTCCTTGTCGCAGGATGAGCAGTAACCTCTGCTATTGAGGGAATTGGAGAGGGTGGGAATTGAGGTGGCTGCCCTCTCAGAGCTGAGAAGACCTGGCAGTGGTACAATCAGTACAGTTGGGCCACAGCGATGGTCATCACCTCCAAGGAGTAGCATAGCCTTCTCCAGCCAACTTCAATCTTCAGTAGCTGAGGTAACACCGGCTGATGAGTGTATTACAGCTTTGAGATTGAAGCATGCTTTTGGCTTCATGTCTTTTATTGCTGTGTAGGCTCCTACTGATGTTTGCAAACTCGATGTGAAAGAGGCGTTCTATGCCAAACTCTCAACTTTGGCAGACAGTTGCCCTCAGCGAGATATTCGCATTGTTCTGGGCGACTTCATTGCGGTATCCAGCTGTGATTGAGTTGGTTACGAGATGTCTGTTGGCCCCCATGGCTCCCAGTGAAGTCAAGGATTCAGTTCTGACATCTGGACAACTGTATAGCATACGGTGATAAGAATTGACCATATCTGTAGCACGTGATGGAGGTCCCCAGAATTGACAGGGTTCTGATGCCGAGTTCTGTACACTGGACCATAGGTGGTAGTGGCTAATACGGGTCCACTCAAGAACTCCCTGACCATCTGAAGATTGTGCCGTGGTACTGGAGGATCCTCGAGATTCAGAGGCTTATAACTGATGACCAGTTTCTCTGTGGAGTCCTTATCACGAAAACTCACATGCAGGTAGTCATGGGCATATGCCTAGGGTCAACGGCAAACTCCTTCTCTCTCCAGGCTCAGTCTTCAAGGTTCTTGAACTGGCCAGTTTGCGTGGAAGAGAAGACCTGGACCGTGGTCTACTGCGTTGGAGTCTTGTCTTAAGCTTTTGTACAAGTTCTGAAAGATCATGGAACCAGTTTGTGAGGACCATGTTCATGCCGACAACGCACGTGAGACTGCATGGACTAGTTCTTGCATATCTGAGATGCGCCAACTAGGCATGAGACCTATGCTCTCTTCCATGTGTATGTCCTGCCAATGGCATTGACTCCTTTTGGACAATCCAGGGTGGAGGAGCACGTGGGACACCATGATCATGTTGGTACTGATGACCTGTCGTCAGATTAGAGATGTTGTAGGAACATCTTCCTGAGACTCCATGGGAACATTTGGCTGAAGCGAAAGGTGGATGCGTCATGCCCCCCGCTGCCCTGTGAATGATGATGAGACTCTTATGGCCATAATTGGCCCAACTAGGCCATAAGGGCAACCTTGAGTGTTGCATTGGGAGATCATGCCATGCTGGATGTACAACTGTCTTTGTGAACCCAAGGCCTGCAGCGGACGCCACTGTCGACGACACTATGGATCCAGGCTGGGTAGCATCCGCATGAACTCTGGTGCTAAGAAGTTAAGCACAATGGCTGCAGGACTGCCTGGAGATCTCACATGAGGACCCTTATGGTCTAAGGAATAGGTGGATCGGTCAATGCAGCCTAACCCATGGCGTTGTGCCCCTTGATGATGATGATGATAATTCTATATGGCATAATTGGCACAAGTGGCATAAATATTGAAGTATATCATAAGACGATCTGGATTAACTATACATTTTAACCATAGCCATCAGATCACTCCTATCATAATATATAATGTATCAAGATAGGGCTACATAATGAGTTGGCATTATGAGTTGCATAAAGAAGTTTAAGTCACAAATGGCACCTACATGGGGCCCCGGTATATATAATATGTAATATATATATATATATATATATATATATATATATATATATATATATATATATATATTATATATATATATATATATATGTATATTTATTTATTTATTGTGTGTGTGTATTTATTTTTATATATACAAATATGAATATAAATAAGTACACACACACACACACACACACACACACACACACACACACACACACACACACATATATATATATATATATATATATATATATATATATATATATATATATATATATATATATACACACATATATACATATATATGTGTGTGTGTGCGTGTATCAGTGTGTGTGTGTGTGTGTGTGTGTGTGTGTGTGTGTGTGTGTGTGTGTGTGTGTGTGTGTGTGTGTGTGTGTGTGTGTGCGCGTGTGTGCACATATATATGTATATATACATATACATACATACACACATACATATATACATATATATATATAAATAAATAAATATATATATATATAATATATATATATATATATATATATATATATATATATATATATATATATATATATAGATATATATATATGTGTGTGTGTGTGTGTGTCTGTGTGTGTGTGTGTGTGTGTGTGTGTGTGTGTGTGTGTGTGTGTGTGTGAGTGTGTGTGTATACACACACACACACACACACACACAAACAAAAGGTAAAGTCTGAAACAAGACACCATCACTGGCTGCTGGAAAGTAACACGAAACACAAAATATTCTGATTAACTAAAATCACCGTGAGTATACAGCTCGGTAATCTAATAATTCGTAATATTCAGAAGTTTTCAATGCATGAACTTGACGGAAGTAGACAGACAGACATCGGCTAATACAACTAAGTAGGTAAAGTGAAGCAGGGAAAAGGAGATAAATCTTTTAGAAACACGACAGATAGCGTTGCGTAAACCATCGCAAATGTAATACAATTGGCCTGCCTTGAAAGAGTTTTCGTCTAATTGCATTCGGAAGAAGAAGAAAAAATAAAATAAAAAGGAAGCAGGAAGTAAATCTCCGAGACAAGCGAGGCATTCCCGTTGATGCGCGAGATTTACGCAGCTCGACGCCTCAGAGGGAGACTGGATCACACCAGGCCATATATAAGCCTTACTCAGAGATCTTGCCGGGCCTCTTAATCTCTTCCTCAGTAGTTGCTGGGGGGAAGCTCCTTATTTATTACCTTTGTAACCTCGAATTTTCCTCAAGATTATGTAGTGTAGGTTTACGGGAAGGTGGTCTTCTTACCGGTTCGGAGAAATACAAAGCGATTCCTCTTAGTCTGGGTCTCTGCATAGGAGGCCGATATTTTCACATTTGTTCGAGAATGAAAACGCATTATACATCTTAAGGACGCATGTCGTCAATTCAGGATGATTTTAAAGTTTTTACGAATACATATTAAAAGTGAATAATATTTTATCACTATGAAATAAATTGATAGATTGATAGAGACGAAGAGAGAGAGAGAGAAAGAGAGAGTGAAAGAGAGAGAAAGAGACAGAGACAGAGACAGAGGCACACACAGAGATAGACAGAAACAGAGCAAAGACAGAGGCTGGCAAAAAGACAGACAAAATGACAGAGAGAGAAAGAGCAAGAGAAAGAGAGAGAGACCGAGACAGGTAAACAAAC
>NC_051395.1:38989188-38994188 GCF_015228065.2 Penaeus monodon | reverse complement strand
AATCCTGAGATTCCTTGTGTGGATAAACACAGAACCTGTCCTTTTTGGCGGTGGCATGTAACCCAGTCGGTATGCTCAGTGTTTCATAAACTTTCATTTTTGTCTTGATAGTAAGATGTCTGTTACCCCAGACCCACTTCTCAAGTTTGCCGAATACAGCAGCAGCCTTGCCCAGTCTTACGTAGAGTTCTTTGTCAAGGCAAAACTGGCTGGTTATTGTGGATCCAAAGCATTGACATTGTCTATGGTTGTTTCGTCAATGGTGAAATCCTGGCTGATAGTAATCCAAACTTACAACATGTGGAGAAGAATCCATCCAGAAGTTCTTGAAGTTGATGACGTGCACTTGGGAGCATCATAGGAAGAAACAGAAACTTGTGTGCAATGTGTTTCTGCACTTTGGTTTGGGCCTTGAGAGAAGAAATTTCCATTATTGGGAAGTTGTTGGAGGCGTCACCATCATACTGGACCTTACCCCTCATGCAATGGTGAAAGGATTTAATGAGAGAGGCTGGTGGGCAACCTGATCAGATCGATGAAGTCGAGATTGATGAGTTTTTGTAGTTTTCATCAGCTAAGACACACAGATCATATCTGCAGTTGATATCCTGACTAGAAAACCTTACTGGGATTCTGGATACAGTTCATCCACTAGTTGTTGCAGGCGGCTGAGGATGATCTTGAACAGTACTTAACCAGTGACACTCAGAACTGAGATACCACAGTATTTGTTACAGTCACCTTTGTCACTTTTCTTCTTGTACAAAGTTATCTTAGCATCCTTGAAGTCCTGGGGAACAGTATCCAAAAACCAGAAGGTAGAGATGAGGTCAAGAATAGGCTCCAAAAGAACTGAGATGCCAGCTTTGAGTAGCCTTCACTCATAGACTTGTTGTTCTTCAGTTTCATTAAACTGGACACTACTTCATCAAAATCAGCAGGTTCATTGAGTGTTTCTGCACAAACAAAGCTCTCACCAGTGTACAGCTCACTGTAATACTCAATCCATCTATCCAACTTCTATTTTTTGTCTTGGATGAGTGACCCTTCCTTTCACTTCTGACATAACAGGTTTGTGAGACTGGACCAGTGACTTCCTTGATAGAGGCATACATTGCTGTCATGTCTCCCTTGTCATAGGCTGTCTCAATTCTGGTGCACAGGGACTCCCAGTATTCCCTTGCACATTGTCTTGCGGATGAGAGGCGCCAACCCCTCGCCCCGCCCAGGCGCGAGAAGTTGCAACTGTCGCCTGGAGGTTACTGCTGTGGCCGGGCACCACGGCGAGTAAGGACTAGGTTCAGCCGAGTCAGCAGCAGCTGACATACGTGAGTGAGTCGGCCATTAGTCGACACAGGGCGGGCTGTCCTCATGGGCATAGCCGGGGCGAGGCTATGCTTCGCATATCGGGCTTATTGCATTTTTGTATCTTTAATTAATCATAATAGAATCTATTTGGTTTCTGGCTCTGTCACCTGGACTATGCCATGTATATTGTCGACCGGGATGAATGTTAAACCAGGTATTTGTGATGAACAGATATTTCTCCTTACACCAATCTATAATTTTAATCCCGCACTCATTCCACTCTCTCAGTCCGTGTGGTCCAACAGTCTTTCCATCTCTTTCTGTCCCAACTTTAGCATTAAAGTCACCCATAACAATTATTATTTCTTTCTATTTATAAGATAAGAATAATTAATCAAGAGAGCTGTAGCAGCTATAAATTTATTGGTCTTCAGAATCCGTAGTGGGAGCATATCCTACAGTGATGTTTACATTTACAAGACTAACTTTTAATTTTACTTGAAGCATGCGATTGTTTTTGGGCCAGAACAAGATTTTTTTTTATCCAGGACTAGAGCCACTCCATATCTATGTTTTTGACCACCTGGAAAAAAAAATCTGGTCTTTCATATAGTTGCCAGCATTGGGCCATCTGACTTTGCACAGACCTAAATACTGTATATTAATTCTGCCCATTTCATGAAGAATATTGTCTAAATTCTCTGTTTAAAATAGACTCCTTGCATTCCATGTCCCAATCCTGGATAGTTACGGTCTAAATCCTTTAGCCGTTATCATGCTTATTTGGTTTACAATTGCAGGAGGATGATTGCAGCATCCCTGCATTTGAATGTTGTTACCGGGCGCTCTGTATACACCCTTTTGGTTATTTTGAATTTTCCTACTTGACATCATGTAGTTGACTGGGTCCTTTTACTTGGGTGGCTGACCTATGGGAGTAGTTGATGAGGTAATCACTGTTGATGGCTTTCAACCTGCTAATGTATCTAGGTTAGACTCGCCTACTACCGTATATAGGTTTGATTTGTGTATCTATATCTATATCTATATATCTGTGTGTCTATATATATATATATATATATATATATACATACATACATACATATATATATATATATATATATATATATATATATATATATATATATATATAAACACACACGCACACAAACTCGTGTGTGTGTGTGTGTGTGTGTGTGTGTGTGTGTGTGTGTGTGTGTGTGTGTGTGTGTGTGTGTGTGTGTGTGTGTATGTGTAAATAGATAAATAAATGAATATATATATGTATATTCATTTAATATATATATATATATATATATATATACTATAATATATATATATATATATATATATATTATTATGTTGTATATATATATAACACTACCATTAATCATGTCGACTATAGATAGATCAATATATATATATATATTATATATTATATATATATATATATATATAATACATATATATACATACATGTATGTATCATATGTATTATATATTATTATGTATATGTATTAATAAATTTATATGTATTATACTGACATACATACTTAAACACACACACACAACACACACACACACACACACACACACACACACACCACACACACACACACACACACACACACACACACACACATATATAATATATATATATATATATATATATATATATATATATATATATATATTATATATTCAGTGTGTGTGGGTAGGTGTATATATACACACACACACACACCCCGTGTGTGTGTGTGTGTGTGTGTGTGTGTGTGTGTGTGTGTGTGTGTGTGTGTGTGTGTGTGTGTGTGTGTGTGTGTGTGTGTGTGTTAAACCGTACTCCATATGCGCGATCGTGTGTGTGAATAATTTTAGAATGTCTCAAAAAAACCAACACCCGAGTGTCTAACCCCACACCTACAGAAATAACAAAAAGAGGGTAGAGCACAAACCCTAGGTGTATAGTAAGGACCTGTCACCACTTATCCTTATGGAAGTCAGCGACAAAAACAGGAATACGGTAGTTAGATTAGTGCTAGTGGCATATTTAGTGATCAGTAGGTAGGGACCATCAGCGAATTAGACCTTCCCTTGAGTAGTAAGTCGGCGACATGTTGAAATCCGTGAGAGGATTGCGATATAAAGCTTATATGTATATATATACATATATATATATATATATATATATATATATATATATATACATATATATATGTATATATAAATTAATATATATATATATATATATATTATATATATATATATATATATATTATATATATTTGTATGTATATGTAAAAACACAACACAACACAACACACACACACCACACACACACACCCACAACACACACACACACACAACACACACTCCCACACACACACACACACACACACACACACACACACACGTACGTACGTATGTCTGTGAATATATATATATATATATATATTATATATATATATATATATATATATGTATATATATATATATATATATGTGTGTGTGTGTGTGTGTGTGTGTGTGTGTGTGTGTGTGTGTGTGTGTGTGTGTGTGTGTGTGTGTGTGTGTGTGTTGTTTCTGTGTGTGTGTGTTGTGTGTGTGTTATTTATTAAAACCCTTCCAAGAAGTATTTGAGAACGATAAGCGTGGAGCATAATGTTAATTAACCATTCAGTTTTAAATTCTCAATCTCCTTTCCTAACAACGTTTGTAATTGGTTCATTTATCATACTAAGCGTCACCTGAAATCAATTATTCATCTCGAGACACAAATCCTGTCAAAGTGAACGCATATTTTTGAAGGATTACATCAAATTGGCCTTATGCCTTGCCTTGTATAGGAGTCTGAGCTTCCTTGTCGTCATTAAAACACTCGATATTCTCCCTGTATAACAGCCTATGTTTTTTTTCCAAAATTTTTACATATATAGTTGAACAAATTCGTACACTGCAACATTCACGCCTATTTAACCCGATTCGGAAATTCGTATACTACCAATCAACATGAAATTTCTTGTTCACAAGGAATGTAAGAATAAACTGCCGAATCACCAATTAGTTGTATTCAATCTGGCAGTATACGGTGTGAAGATTAGGGACTGGAAGCCACAAGCGAAAGGAGGGTGACGCTCGGTTTGGTACTTCAAGGATGTTTTGAACTGCAGGCGACAAGGAAATGTCTCTCCAATAACGCTAACCAAAAAATATGGAGATAATTAACTTCCTTATTCAATAGTATAATAGCAATTGTGGGTAACTATAGCTGCCTGTTTACCCATATTTACTGTAGGCGGAACTTTCCAGCAGTCTTTTACATCCTAATTCTATTTACTTAATACAAAGGTTGCTGTAGTATTCTGACATTTACAAAGTCTTAGTCAAGCGTCCAGCAACGGCCTCTTATTGATTGGCTTTATTGAGTCTCTCTCTCTCTCTCTCTCTTCTCTGTCTGTCTGTCTGTCTGTCTGTCTGTCTGTCTGTCTCTGTCTGTCTGCGTCTGTCTGTCTGTCTTCTGTCTCGTCTCTCTCTCTTCGTCTCTCTCTCTCTCTCTCCTCTCTCTCTCTCTCTCTCTCTCTCTCTCTCTCTCTCTCTCTCTCTTTCTCTCTGTATGTGTGTGTGTATCTATATATGCATCTATATATATATATATTATCATATATATATAATAGAAATTAATATATTATAGT
>NC_051395.1:38979188-38984188 GCF_015228065.2 Penaeus monodon | reverse complement strand
AAATTGTACTTATGTTATTTGCAAAAAAAATCGAAATTTCCAAAACCCCACACACACAGACGGTGTGGGGGTGTGTGTTTGTATTTTAATGCAATATACAAAAAATACATTGTCAATTATACCTACATATTACATATATATTATAATATATATAAAATATATATAATTATATATATAATTTATATATATAATATATATATTAAAATATATAATATATTATATATAAATTATATATATTTTAATATATATATTTTAGATATAAAATTTTTATATTTAAAAATATATAAAATATAATAAAAAAAATATATATATATATTTTTTATATTTAATTTTATATATATATAATATATATATATATATAATATTATATATATTTTTATATATATATATTTTTTTTTATTATTTTTTATCATTTATTTTTTATTTTTATATTTTTATAGATCAGGGAATAAAATATTATAATATATATTAATTTATATATATAATATAAATATATATAATAATTATATATTAATAATATATATAATATATATATAGAATTTTAATAAATATATATATATATATATATATAAATATAAATATAGTATATATAAAAAATATTTATTTTTATTATTTTAAATTAAATTTTATATTTATTTATATGTATATTTTTTATTTAAAAGGGTTATTTTAATTATATATATATATAATATTTATAAATTAAAAATAGATTTAAAAATTAAAACCTAAATATATAATAAAAATAAAGAAAATAAATGAGTTTGTACATTTTTAAAAATATTATATCAATATATATATTAACTATATTATAAATTTTTATATATTATATATATATATAATTTTTTATTATATGTATCGTTTATTTATTATTTAGATTTATATTAATAAAAATATAAACTTTATATATAAATTATTTTAAAAATTTTTTTTATTAAATCAAAAATTTTAAATATAAATATAATAAATAAATAGATAAATAAAATTTTTTTAAAATTTTTATTTTATATTTATAAAATATTTATATAAAATTTTATATAAATTATTACCCTCCTTTTAAAATTTATGATATATACATATAGTAATTTAAAAAATATTATTATAATATTAGAATTTTATTATATAAATATATGGGTTTAATAATAAATATAATTATAGCTTTTTTAAATTTTAATATAATTTTTTATATATTTTTCTATATATATATTATTATTATATTATACCCTATAAAACTATATTTAAAATTAAATTTTTTGTTTATATACTATAAATATATATTATATATATATATATATATTTAATATATATAATAATATTTTATTTTTTTTTTTGTTTTTGATAATTTTAATTTATATATTAATATATATTAAAAATATAATTATAAATAATTTTTAATTATATAAAAAAAAAATAAAAAAAATAATATATATTTATATAACCTTAAAAAAATATAATATTATATATATTTTATAGTATAATTAATATTTAAAAATATAAATATATTTTTATAATTTATAAATTAATATAATATATATATAAATATAAATATATTATAATTATATATTTTTAAATATTTATATAATATAATTTTTATATATTATTTTAATATAATTTTTTTTTTATAAAAATTATTTTATATATTATATTATAATTTCCAGTTTAATAAAATTTTAAAAAACCCCCAACCTTTTATTTTAAAAAATTTAGATATTTGCAAATCAAAAAATAATAAATTAAAAAAAAAAACAATTTAACTTCTTATATTTTTTATTTAATTTATTTTTTATAAATTTTAAAAATTTCTTTTTTTAATAATTTTTAAAATTTTAAAATTAAAAATGATTTTTTTATTTTTTTTTTTAAAAATTTAATTTTGTAATTATTTTAAATTATTTAAAGGGGAAAATTTTTTTTAATTAATTGCAAATACAAAACAAAAACACCAACAAACCCCGTTGGTTGTTTTTTAGGAAATTTCAAATTTTTTTTAAAAAATAATTAAAATTTAAAAAAAAAAATTTAACCCCCCATATTTTATTTTAATGAAACTATTTTTTATTTTGGGCGGTTTTTAAAATTTTTAATTTTAATTGAAATTTATATTTTTAAACCCCAAGAAAAGCTCAAATTTATTTGCAAGCTTTATTAAATCAAAGAAATTTTTCATGGCCCCCAAAAAAATGGGGCCCGATATTTATTTGTACCTGTGTCGCCCAAATTTTATTAAAAAACAATTTTTAATTTTTTATTTTAAAAAGTTAAACGAATTTCAATTTCAACATTCAACAACTTTTTTTATAATTTTAACCCCAAAAAGGAAAAAAATTATATTAGTTTTTGGAAATTTCAAAAGATTTTTCTACATGGCATTTAGAAATGCCTCTGAAAATTTTTTGCTTTGAGATAACCTTGTTTTCCCCCGATTGTAGTGTAGAACACAAATAAGGTTTTGGGGGCCTTTTAAAGAACTTTAAAAACGAAATATCCCAAAAAATTTTCACACATTCCAAGAAGCTTTTTTATTTTTAAGTTTTAGGTTTCTGGAATATATTTTTATTTTTTGAATCACAAATCGCATAAAAGGGTATAGAAAGCGATTCTTAAATTTTGGGCAGTGTTGGTTTTTAAAGAGGTCAAAGAGCGTTTTTTTAAACACAAATTAATTGTATCTACAGCAGAATTCTCCAATTATCAAATGCAACTATACTTTATCCATGCCAATGATTATTTTAGGTATGCAGAAATTCCACATTTCCCTAAAATGGCCTGTTTTACGGGGGGCAATTATCCAACTTCCTCTCTTAAAAAGCTAGAAAAAATTTAAGTCACTTCCAAAATTTTGTCACTGACTCCGATATGACAATAGGGTTTTTGCGAATTTTTCGAGAGTAACCATAATTATTAACAACTTTTGTTTTGTAGGTTAAAATATGGTTTAGTTAGATTTGCCATAGTAGGGGGAAAATTTCCCATCGCGATCCTTAATTGCTTAAAAATTGCCGTCAAAAAACAGTCCTTATTTGTGACACACAAACAAAGAGATCAATAAAAAAAATTGGGAATAGGGTTTTTCGTGACTTTTTAAGGAAAAGGACCATAAAGGGAGACAAAATAAAAACACGGAATAAGGGGTATACATATATATAAAAAAGTGGGGTCTAGACATTTAGCTAGGTTTTTCCGAAATGACCAAGACATTTGGGGTAAGGGTTGGACCGCATTTTTTATACGGAATTGTTCGGGAAGGGAATGTATTAGCTTATAAATCAGATTCTTTAAGAATAACTAGTTTATTCCCTTTTGCGGCTTGGTAATTAAATGTCAATAGCTTTTAAGTATATGGGGCAAAAAATAACGTTGGGGTAAGCCTTTAAAATCGTCAAATAATCCATAATCGGATTTAACGGCATCTTAAGGTAGGTTGAGATCATAATCGAAGATTTATTACTTCGCATGAAACTTCAAGACCCTACAATCTAATCTGTAGGATTAGGCTGGGTTTGGTAGAACGCAACCAAAACCTAAAAGTTCGGTTCATGTGTAGGAATAAGATAAATTACAACAACTCAGTTAGCGAAAATTACTTTAAATAATATATATAAAAATATATATATATAATATATATATTATAGTTATAGATAATATAATATATAAATTTTAGATATATATACACACCACACACACACACCACACACACACACACACATATATAGATATATTATATATAGAATATATATATATTAATATATATATTATATATATATTATATATTTTTATATTAAATAAATATATATAAAAAATTAACAAATACATAAATATATATATAATATATATATATTTCCCCAAATATATAATAAAATATATATATATATAATATATATATTTTATAATATCTAAAAATTTGTGGTGGGGAGAGAGAGCAATGCGAGCTCTCTATTTAAAGTAAAAAAATTATAAGGGAGTATTTGTAGATGAAAGTGGAAATATAATTCCACTCGCTTTATACCAGAACAAAAAAGGAGAAAAAAAACATGAGTTTTGAAACAGGGTGATCTTCCTCGGCATGATCATAGTCAAGCTGTTGTTTGCGAGGATTATGTGGTATCCCCGCACGCAGCGCTTAGTTAGCTGTGACCTTATTATGGTGTTAATTATATTTGCACAAGAGATTAAAGGATGAAAAACCTTGGTAATGTAATGATGTCAGTCGTATCTATGTTTGGTGTACTCTATTTTTTAATTCGCATAGTTTTCTTTACATCCTACCTCATCTATTTCCTGTGACAGCTTCAGTTAATCTCTCCCCTATATTAGCTCTTTCCTTACCTCCGCTGAACGGGCTGAACACCACCATAACATATTTCCGTATTTCCTGCTCGCTCGGTGTACCCCACCAGGTGGCATCCGAGAGAGGCGCGGTGGCCAGTTGGAAGAGCAGGTGCCCGGGCCAACCACAGGTGAAGCCCGACTCCTGGTGCGCACTTCCATTATGGACATGGACCTGACATCCTAGCATGGCCCCCCCGCCTGCCAAAACGGCGCTCTGGTCATGGCCTTCGTCCCAAGTTTTTCTTTTTAGAAATAAATGACTAATTTTTATCCCCATGCATATGCATATTCCTTTATATACCCAATGTGTATAAACAAAACAAACTATATATATAAAATATATATATATAATATTTAAATAAATAATATATATATATATAATTAATATATATATATATATATAAACAATATATATATATTTTTATTTTTTAAGGTAGGTTCATATTGAGGTGGTCAAATGATTCTTAAAATTGTATTATATAATATATATATAAATATATATCTAATATATATATATGATATATAATATAATACATAAATATATTATATATATAAATTTTATATAATAATATATATATATATATAAAATTAACATATATATGATGTATGTGTGTTTCTGATATGCACACACACACAACCCAAAACCACAACCACACCCAACAAAAACACCCCCA
>NC_051395.1:38972004-38979088 GCF_015228065.2 Penaeus monodon | reverse complement strand
GTTATTATTATTATTATTATATATAATATATTAATAATTTATATTATATATAATACGTACTTATACATACATACATAAAATGCCCCACAAAAACACCACACAAAAATAAAATATAAAATATATATTAAAATATATAATTAATTATATAAAATTATATATATATTTTAAAAATATATATATATATTTATATATGTTTATATTATAACTGCCGCGATGGTCAGTGGTCGGCACTGGACCCGACCTTGCGGTTCTGAGAAAACCCCGGCGGGGAGTCGTAAAAATCGTGGGGTCTAACCCCTAAATCTCTCGGCGAGAAAAGGGTAAACGCAGGTGTCGCAGAGAAAGCACACCCGGGAAAAAAGGGTTTTAGCCCCGGCCCGCGGACTTGACTAAGGGACCCAAAATTAGGCAAGGGGGGGTATCCCAAAAACCCCCGCTCAGCAGGCAACTGAGAGAGGCCTGTTGAACAAAAATAAATAAATAAATAAATGAACACACACACAAAAAAAGACACAAATATATTTAAATATATGTTGTGTGTGGGGGTGGGGTTGTGTGGGGTGTGTGTGTTGTGTGTGTGTGGTGGTTGGTGTTTCTGTGTGGTGGGTGAGAGAGTTGTGTGTGAAAAAATCTATCTATCATTATAATTTATTATTATATATTTTAAATTATATATAAATATTAAAAAATATAAAATATTATATATAATACACATGTATGAAAACACATTTTCATAAAAATATAAAAACATCAAACACACACACAAGCACAAACACACAACAGAAGCAACCAAAAAACCACCACACATGGTAGATAGGTAGATAATAGGTAGATAGATAAATGGATAGATAGTAGATAGATATTTGATAGATAGTAAATGATAGACAGATGATAATTAGATAAAAGGAAATATAATATACATAATAAAAGATAGATAGATGATTGCATAATATTATATATTTTATATAATATATATTATATTTTATATATATATATATAAATATTTTAAATATATTTTTGTGTGGTGGGGGGTGTGGCGTTGTTTTTTTTAAAATTTAAAATTATATATAAAAAAATATATATATATATAATTATATATATATATATATATATATATTATATTTTAAAATTATTATAAAATAATATATTATAAGTGGACAAATTTTTAATTTCTGTTTTATGAGAAACAAAAAGTGAAAGAGGGTTTGAAAATTAGATCTGAATAAAAAATAAATAGTTAATGCAGAATTCAATCCTTAATTATTTTTTATGCGTTTTATTTTTTTTTCCTGCAGTAGTATTGAAATTATATTTCTTTTTTTTGGGGGATTTCGATAATATATATAACAAGTGTTTGTTGAATCTGTAAACCCTTTGGGGTATGCTTTGGTTTCGCCCGGCTTTTCTGTTTATCTGTGTACAGTGTCTTTTAAATTTTCCCCCCTCCTCTCTCTCTCTCTCTTTTTCCCCTCTTTTCTTTTCTCCTTTTTATTATTATTATTATATTAAAAATAAATAAAACATATAAATATAATTTTTATATACATTATAAATAAATTTATCTATTTAAAAATTTTCTTCTATCTTCATATAACCCTAAATACAGGGCCCTTTTATATTTATATACATACATGCATACATTACACATAAATAATATATATATATATATAATATATATAAAAAATATATATATATATATTATAAATTAAATCTATTATTTTTTTATATATATAAAAATTTTAATTATATATATATATATATTATATATATAATATATATAATATATATATTATATATAATAATTTTTAAATATATATTATAATATTGAATATAATAATATATAATATATATATAATAAAATATATAATATAATAATATATATTAAAATTATATAAATTATAATATATTATATATATATATAATAATATATATTATATATAATTTTATTAAAAAATTTTATATATATATTATATATAATATATATATTTGATATATATTAAAGAAAATATATTCCCTTATTACCAAAATTTTTAAAAAATTATAGGAAATATAAAAATAGGATATATATAAATATTATATATATATAATTATATAATTATATATTTTAATATAATAATAATTACATATTAAAATATTATATTATAATATATATTATATAATAATATATAATAATATTTTAATATATATATATATTATTTATAATATTATATTATATTATATATATATATAAATTTAAAAAATTTTTTATATAATTATTAATATATATATTATTAATATATATATATATAATATATATTATATATATATAATATTATATATATATAATATATAGATATGTGTGTGTGTGGGTGGGTGTGGTGTGTGTGTTTGTATAGGTGTATATATATGCAATATTATAATATATAGTATATATATATATATATATATATATGATAGAGATAGATATTCTACATATAATTCTATATATTAATAATATTACATGTAGAGATTACACATATAGATAGATATATGATATATATATTATATATATATATAAGATATATATATATATATATATATATATATATATATATATATATATGTTCTGAATATATGTAAATACTCTTGAACAAAAGGAAAATTAAAGTTTATTGGTCATGTGAATGAGAAGTTAAAAAGTATTGAGAAAAACTTCCTGACAGGGATGGTGATAGGAAACAGAGAAGAGGCAAACCGAAGGCAAGGGACTGAGCGACAAAATCAAATATTTTACGGGCTGTCGATGGTACAAGTGGAAAGAAAAAGCGCAAGATCGAGTTGAGTGGCGGAGGATGGTGGAGAGGTCCAAGGCTGCTCAAAATGAGCATGCCGTGTATTGATGATGATTACTATACATAATGTCAGTGTTGTGTTTGTGTGTGTGTTTGTGTGTGTGTGTGGTGTGTATGTGTGTGTGTGTGTGTCGTTTCTGTGTGTGTGTGTGTGTGTAGTGTGTGGTGTGTGTGTGTCTGTGTGTGAGTTCGTTGTCTGTGTATAAAATCACACACACACACACACACAAACACACACACACACATATATATATATAATATATATAGATATATATAATCTATATTATTATATAATATATGGTGATAGTTATATAATACATACATAGATATATCGATAGCTATATACATATATATATATATATATATTATATATATATATTATATAGATATATTATATATATATATATTTATATACGTACGCAATATCTAAAAAAAATATATATCTATTTTTTATAGACATAAATAATACTACATATAATAGTATATAGATATTTTTTAATTTTAAAATAAAAAATAGAAAATATATATAATATATAATATATATATATATATATATATTAAATGAACGCACACACACACACAAACAATATATATATATATTATATATATATATATATATTATTTATATAGACTCTGATATATATATATTATAATTATATATATATTATATAGAGTATATTATATATGATAGATATATATATATAGATAATATATATATATATGTGTGGTGTGTGGTGTGTGTGTTGTGTGTGTGTGTTGTTGTCTGTGTGTGTTGTAATATGTATATGTATATATATAATATATATATATATTATATATACCTATACATACATGATGTATTATAATAATATATATATATATATATATATATATATATCTATATATATATTATTGGGTCGTGTGTGTGTGTGTGTGTATATATATGATGGCATATATACATATATATAGATGTATATATATATGATATATATATATATAAAATATATATATATCATCATATCATCATCAAGGGGCTAACGCCGACGGGGGCGCATGGCAGCATCCACCCTTCGCTTCCAGCCACGAGGGTCCCTCGAGGCGAGTCTCCCAGGCAGGCACAGGCCACATCTCTAGTCCTCACGCAGGTCTCGTCGAGCTGCCCAAGCCATGATCTCCTAGGGACGTCCCACAGGTCTCTCCACCCAGGGTTTCTCGCAGAGAGAAAACCTGGTGGGCAGGGTCGTCCATAGGGAGGCGAAGCTAGGTGGCAATAGCCTGAGTTGGCGATCCCGGATATGCAAGGACAGTTCCCATGCCAGCTCACGGTTGTAACCGCCGGTTGGACACGTGGGTCCTGGCCAACGTACACATGATCCGGCGAAGGGACTGGTTTACAAAGGCATCAAGCGGAGGACTACAAGGCACTGGATTAGCGTCCAGTTTCGCTTCCTAGAGCAAAACTGGGAAGTATCAAGGCTTGAAGACACGCAGATTGGTCCCTTCTGCATAGGTACCGACATCTCCAAAGGCTCTTGTTGATCGAGTTTCATGGTCATGTTGCCAGGGACCAATCAGTTCTACATGACTTCCTGCGTCTGACAACCCAGAGATATGGACTACGCTACCAAGGTATGTACAAAACTTCTTTGACTTCAACGTCCTCGCCGCAAGCAGGATCGATGAACAGGTTCCCCTAAACAGGCCCCAAAGTCCTGAATCTTGGTCTTGGTCCCAGGGAGACTCTAAGCCTAGGGCTTCGCCTCATTGCTAAATGCATCAAGAGCCGCCACAAGTGGACTCAAGGACTCAGATAGGATGGCAACATCGTCGGCAAAGTCAAGGTTCCGGACCTAATATTGCCTGTGTTGCTCAGCCACTGACTTTGGCAGTAGCTCTGACCCATTATCCACGTCAAGACAAGTGTTGAAAAGGGTGGGTGCAAAGGACACAGCCTTGCCTCACCCCTGAATGAACAGGGAGAAGTTCGACATACCCCCACCCACACTTTACAGCACTTTCAGGACAGTATTAGAGGCTTGCTAATCAGGCCATAATTCTGTGTCGGAATTCCCCTGAGCCTCAGGATCTCCCATAAGCGTTCCCGATGCACCGAGTCAAACGCCTTCTTGAGGTCGATGTAGTGCAAGCAAACCACGACCAAACTCACGAGGCGTTCCACAATACTCGAAGCGCCTAGGATACGGTCCCTTATTGTGACTTGCCAGGAGTAAATCCATACTTGCTTTGCTCCGGTCTCTGTGCCTCAGTAGGGGTTGCGGATCCGTTTCAGAAGAATCGTGGAGCAGAGAAAGCCTGCCTGGTAGCCTGTAGCAGTGTAATGCCACGGTAGTGCTACAGTCCCATCGAGCCCCTTTCCTTCCAGCAGAGAGGGATGACCACGCCCCTCAGCAGGTTCAGGGGGAATGGTACAGACTGCAAATGGCAGTCAGGACTGCATGCAGGGCCCCGAGCCATAGGTTCACCCCCAGCATTAGCAGTTCAGCAGGGATATCACAGAATGCCTGCAGCTTTTCCCACCTCTTCCCACTTGGAAATCGCCAGCCTGACCTATGTTAGGTAGGAGTCCTCGTGATGGGGGGGTCCGGCACAGCACTGAGGACACGCTTGCATCCAAGCTAAACTGTTGGAGGATCCACCTGGTACAAACTGTTTCAAAATATCAGCCCAAACGTCACGAACCCCCAAACATGATCTGAGATGATCCGTCCATCCGCATGTCGGACTGCAGTTCATCTGTGAGGAGGGCTTAGGGTTCAGTTTTCTCCAGGCTGGTATGCAGGGCAAGGTCATTTACCAAGTTAAATTGGCTTCGACCTCCTGCACGCAAGATTCCGGATGAAACTGTTCCCTTGTCCCTTCTCAGCATGTGTCCGAGCTACGCACCAATGGAACGATGGCAAGACTTGATTTCCTTTAGCCGAGCCTTGCGACACGCTTTCAGTTGGCCTCTAAGTCTCCCAGGGAGAGGTTTATTCTGCCTTGCCCTTGGGCAGTACGGCAATGGACCTCCTGAGATGCTTCGAGTGTTACGCGCATTGAAGGACTACCACAGAGCAAGGATCCGTCCGGTTGCTGGTTTCTGAGAATCGGTCAGAGGACCGGCCGTGGCGAAACCCACGGGCACACTCCTCCTTCCTTAGTTGTCCAAGGTGAAACACCTGGGGTGGCCAGGAGGGACGGGGAGTTTGGAAGTGGACCCGCAGGGTAGGCCACAAGGCAGCCTATGGTCGGTGCCACAGAACTCAGCACTCCGGTAAACCCTGCAGTTCTGGAGGTCCTCCATCGCCATGTGCTCACAAGGATGTGGTCGATCTCCTTGGCCACGTGTACCCTGTATCGGCTGTACCAAGGTCCAGCGATCGCGAAGTTGGAGCGCTGGTACCAGGAAGCACAGAGATCCTCATTTCTGGGACCTAGCAAAGGTCCCGGAAAAGGAGGGCTATTCTCGCTGCTGGGATCAGCTCCCGAGCCATGAGGGCCGATAGACATTTCGTAGCAGCTCGGTCACAGCCGGATACCGCATTGAAGTCGCCCAGAACAATGCGATGTCTCGCTGGGGGCAAATCGTCGCCACAGATGCGAGTTTGGCGTTAGAAACGCCTTCTCCCATTCGGTTTTATGTACATCGGTAGGAGCGTATACAAGCAATAAGAGAATGAAGGCCAAAAGCATGCTTCAGTCTCCCCCCCCCCCCCAAAGCCATAATACGCTCATCAACCCGGTGTCAACTCGACTTACCGCCAGGCTGAAGTCGATGGAGATGGCTAGGGCTACACCTGGAGGTGGTGGGACCAGCGCTGCGGCCGACCAGTAGTAGGTGTAAACCACACCATCTGATCGGCCGTACACAGGTCTTCTCCACCTCTGAGAGGCAGCCACCTCAAACTCCCAGTTCGCCTTCATTCCCGCGATAGCAGAGGTAACCGCTCATCCTGCCGCAAGGACGGATGTTTCCAAAGCGCCTACCTCGGGAAAGCACGCTGAGGTTAAGCATCGGGTGGTCACTCCGGGCACGCCAACCCTCTGCCGCTCCCGCCAACACAGCCCAGATAAAAGGGGGTCGGCAGGCCTGTGGGACCGCCTCTATCCACTGTGGGGTACCGAGGGCTTTCCCCCACAAGCTCATGGGGGTGGCGCCTTGCCGGGGCGCAGGCGGGACGAGTACTCTCGTCAGTCCTGCACCCCGACATTTGCCCTCCCAGCGCGGACCCAACAGCCCGCCTTACTTGCGGGGTGGGAGGGACAAAACCCCTTCCCCCCAGCAGTTTCCATTT
>NC_051395.1:38962004-38967004 GCF_015228065.2 Penaeus monodon | reverse complement strand
ACATATAGTGTATACAGGCCAGACCGTTTTGTTTACCAATAAACTAAGAAGGAGAACGACAAACAGTGCCATACACATATATACATACAACCACAACGCACATACACACCCCACACCAAACACACAACTTACACACGCACTTCTCACATATATTTGTGTGTGGTGTGTATGTTTGTGTGTGTGTGTGTGTTGTGTGTGTGTGTGTGTGTGTGTGTGTGTGTGTGTGTGTGTGGTTTGTTGTGGTGTGTGCATGTGTGCGTAGTGTGTGTACGTGTGCGTGCATCGTGTTGTGTGTGGTTTGTGTGTTTCATAATCTGGTGTAATATGAATATGTGCATACAATGATCCCATGGCAGGCTGTTTCGTTTACACTGTAAATAATGAGAATAACGCCAACAATGCCATACCTTCATCCTCACCATAACAAGAGAATATGCCTGAAGCTCGCTCCACCAAACTGGCACTAGTGGCAGATGGCAGAAGGCTAGAGTTGCCAGGGGAGGGCCACATGCACCTGATACACTATCGCCTCAAGTTGCTGCCGCTCCACTCAAGGGCCTCGTGCTAGGGCAGCACCGCTGTAGGCGGGACTGAATAAACATACTGTTCCTCTTAGTATAAACGCACACTCTATCGCCTATTTGCACACATTTATTAAAAAACACATGCATACAAAAACCATTATACCCGATGACACACACATCCCCACCCCACACACACACGCACGCACACACCAAACACACACACACACACAAACACACCACACACACACACACACGCAACGCACGGCACGCACGCACGCACTGCACACACACACAAAACACACACACAACACCACACACACACACAAATACCACACACACACACACACACACATACACACATCAACTCGCATTGCACAACGCTAAAAACACAAAAACGTTCACCCAGTGTCACAACAAAAACGTACGTGCACCACGCAGATTCACACATACGTGCCCGTCCACCCAATTACACATTGTCCTTTCCTCAAGGCAGAAACTCAGAAACCGGCTCCGTCAAAGTACTATAATCAAATATGGAATATGGAATAAGAACCACCCAGTCTTGAAGGGAAGCAGCAGTTTCGCGGGTTTCTTGCAGATCATAGGTACAGATAGGTAGGTCTGGTTAATACAATGCGCCTTCCTCAGCATTGATGCCTGACGGGGATGTTGGGAGATTCCGATATCAGCCGCGAAATAGACTTGGCAAAATTCATCCTGAGTCTCCGTTAGTTGTACACTCACACACACACACAACACAACACAACACACACACACACACACAACACACACATCGCAACCAACACCACGCACGCACACACGCACGCACGCAGCGCACACAATACACACACGCACAGCACACGCACAGCACACGCACACGCAACACACACAAACACACAACACACCACACACAACACACACACACACAAACACACTACAGCACACGCACACTCACATGCACACGCACAGGACACCCCACACACACACACCCCCATATAGAATTATATATATTATATATATTAGATATATATATATATATATATACATATTATACATATATTAATACATATATCTATATATATTTTTTTTTTTCCACGTGCCCTGTCCTACAAGGACGTTGGCGATCATGGATCCCATGATTTTCTTGGCAATTAGAGCGTGGGGTTTGCCGTTGCCTTTACGCCCGGTGTTTTTATCGGAGGTCACCATCTTATTTACCCGGTTTCTTGGAACGGCACTGATTTGGTCTTGGCTTGCCATCCCAGCAGCTAGGTAAGGCAATCGAGGTGAAGTTCCTTGCCCAAGTGAAACAACGGCGCTTGCCGGTGACTCGAACCCTCGAATCAGATGGCGTCGTGAGTCTGAGTCGATGCTCAAACCACTCGGACCACCGCGGCCTACATGTTCTGATGAATCTTGGAGTGAGTAAAGTGGTAGGGTCCCCAGTCCTTTCCACGGAGAGTGCAGTGTTACCTTAGGTAATTCATTTCTCTCTACTTATCCGGGCTTGGGGCAGCAATGACTGGGCTCGGCGTGCCCACCCAGTGCGAAATAGGCAATCGAGATGAAGTCTTGCCCAAGGAACTTCATCATATTCTAGTGCGATCTAACCTAAAATTATTTACAATCAGGCGCAGCGTGCTCACATACGCACTCGGGCGATGCGTGGTGATTGTGCATGGATGCACTCACGCAAGTCGCATGCGGCGACCGGGTGTGCACTTGCACTGATTGTCATGTATTATATATATATATATATATATTATATATATATCTATATATATAAACATTATATATATATATAGATATATATATATATATATATATATATATAGTCAAGTCAGGCACAGTGTTAGCCAACGGGTAGTAGCACAGGGCGGGTCAGTCGTCTTGATTAGTCTCTCCATATTAGCATCTTTGTCCTCCTTCAAACCACTGTGTAGTCGGGCGCCGTGTATTTCTGCCAAACGAAGCTTGATGTCCAGGAGACAGACCATCCGATGATGAAGTCATGTAGGTCCCGTTTCCTGGCTTGGTTTCCAAACTCCAAGAATGTTTTATTGAAAGACATCGTGGGAAATGAGGAGTCAGCATTCGATGCACAGGACCAGCCCAACGTAGTATTTAACTTCAGCTGACTGGATAGAGGTCGGGGAATCTGTCAGATTGATAAGTCCTCTTTTCCTATTGTTCTTCCAGGTGATACCAAGATACAATCCTGAGATTCCTTGTGAGGAAAACACAGAACCTGTCCTTTTTGGCGGTGGCATGAACCCAGTCGGTTGCTCAGTGTTCATAAACTTTCATTTTTGTCTTGATAGTAAGATGTCTGTTACCCAGAACCACTTCTCAAGTTTGCCGAATACAGCCAGCAGCGCTTGCCCAGTCTTACGTAGAGTCGTTTCTAGCAAAAATGGCTGGTATGTGATCCAAAGCCATCGACATTGTCTATGGTTGTTTCGTCAAGGTGAAATCCTGCTAGATAGTAATCATTGAATTACAACATGGGAGAAGAATCCAATCCAGAAGTTCTTGAGTGATGGACGTGCACTGGGAGCATCATAGGAAGAAACAGAAACTTGTTGGCAATGTGTTTGCACTTTGGTTAGGGCCTTGAGAGAAGAAATTTCATGATTGGGAAGTTGTTGGAGCATCACCTCATACTGGACCTTAACCCTCATGCAATGGTGAAAGGATTTAATGAGAGAGGCGCGTGGGCACCCTGATCAGATCGATGAAGCGAGTTGATGTGTTTTGTAGGTTTCATCAGCTAGAGGGGGGGGTGGGGGGGGGGGGGGGGGCACCATATATATCTGCCAGTTGATATCCTGACTAGCAAAACCTTACTGGGATTATGGATACAGTTCATCCACTAGTTGTTGCAGGCGGCTGAGGTGATCTGGACAGTACGTAACTAGTGGGACCACTCAGAAATGAAGATACCACAGTATTTGTTACAGTCAACTTTTGTCACTTTTTCTTGTACAAAGTTATCTTAGTAGCACCTTGAAGTCCTGGGAAACAGTATCCAAAAACCCGAAGTAGAGATGAGGTCAAGAATAGGCTCCAAAAGGGAACTGAGATGGCAAGCTTTGAGTAGCCTTACTCATTTAGAAAACTTGTTGTTCTTCAGTTCATTAAACTGGACACTACTTCATCAAATCAGCAGGTTCATTGAGTGTTCTGCAAAAACAAAGCTCTCACCAGGGTACAGCTCACTGTAATACTCAATCCATTCTATCCAACTTCTATTTTTTGTCTTGGAGGAGGACCCTTCCTTTCATTCTGACATAACAGGTTTGTGAGACTGGACCAGGGACTTCCTTGATAGAGGCATTACATGCTGGCATGTCTCCCTTTGTCAAGGCTGTCTCAATTCTGGTGCACAGGTACTCCCAGTATTCCCTTGCACATTGTCTTGCGGATGAGAGGCGCAAAACCCCCTAGTCCCGCACCCAGGCGGCGAGAAGTTGCAACAACTGTCGCATGGCGGTTATGCTGTGGACGGGCACCACGGTCGAGTAAGGGGACTAGGTGCAGCCGAGTAGCAGCAGCTGACATACGTGAGTGAGTCGCCATAGTCGACACAGGGCGGGCTGCCTCATGGCAGCCGGGGCGAGGCTATGCTTCGCATTATCGGCTTATTGCATTTTTGTATCTTAATACTCTAATAGAATCTGATTTTGGTTTCTAGGCTCTGTCACTGGACTATGCATGTATATGTCGACCGGGATGAATGTTAAACCACGGTATTTTGGATGAACAGACGATTTCTAATTACACCAATCTATAATTGTAATCCCTGCCTCATTCACTTCTCGCAGTCGGTGGGGGTCAACAGTCTTTCCATCTCTTTCGTCCCAAACTTTAGCATTAAGCCACCCATAAAAAATTATTATTCTTTCTATTATAAGATAAGAATAATTAATCAAGAGAGCGGAGCAGCTATAAATTTATTGGTCTTCAGAATCCGTTAGTGGGAGCATTATCCTACAGTGAGTTTACATTTACAAGACTAACTTTTAAATTTTACTTGAAGCATGCGATTGTTTGGGCCAGGAACAGATTTTTTTTATTCCAGACTAGAGCCACTCCATATCTATGTTTTTTGAAACTGGAAAAAAAAATTGGTCCTTCATAGAGTGCAGCATTTGGCATCTGACTTTGCTAACAGACCCTTTAAAAAAAAAAAAAAATTACTGTATATTAATCTGCCCATTTCATGAAGGAATATTGTCTACATTCTCTGTTTTAAAAATAGACTCCTTGATTCCATGTTCCCAATCTGGATAGTTACGGTCTAAATCCTTTAGCCGTTATCATGCTTATTGGTTTACAATTGCAGGACGGATGATTGCAGATCCTGCATTTGAATTGTTGTTACCGGGCGCTCGTATACACCCTTTTGGGTATTGTTGAAATTTGTCCTACTGACATCATGTAGTGACGGGTCCTTTTACTTGGGTGGCTGACCTA
>NC_051395.1:38953409-38955909 GCF_015228065.2 Penaeus monodon | reverse complement strand
ATCGGACCTGCCTTGGATCACGGGCCGCATCAAACGCCTCATTCAACAGAGAAATCAAACCTTCCACTCGCACAACACCACAACTTGCTCCCACAGTCAGTCAGTCCCAGGTGCTTCAGAAGCTGGGAAAAATCCACGTCAAGAGAGCCACCACTCCCTTGACCTGCCAATACGCCTCATCAAGGAGTTCGCAATGGAACTTGCCACTCCTCTTACTTCCATTATAAACGCCTCATTGCAACAGTCTAAGTGCCCATCACAATGGAAGCCCGCATTTGTCACCGCCATCGGTAAAACCCCAAGCCCCGCCTCATTCGGCGAACTACGACCCATCGCCATTACTCCGTTGCCCAGCCTGCTGTGTGAAAGCTTTGTCGCCGACTGGGCTTACCAGGACCTCGTGCCCAGCGTTGACACTCGGCAGTTCGGCAACATGCGTTCCTCTTCCAACACACACTGCCTCGTCAGCTTCCTCGACTTCGTCCACGCCCACCTCGACAAGCGCAAATCCTCCGTCACCAGCATCTTCATAGATTTCAAGAAAGCTTTCGACCTGGTGGACCACACTATGGTCATCTCAAAAGCAGCAGCTTCCACGGGCATCAGGGAGTGCCTCATCCCCTGGCTGGCAGACTTTCTCTCCAACAGGCAACAGGCCGTGCGCGTGCAGGGTCAAGTTTCCAGCCTTCTGCCACTCACGTGCAGAGTCCCCCAGGGGACTAGAATGTGCCCCCTATGCTTCCTAGTCATGATTAACGATGCTCTCCTCGTTGGAAATACGTGAATGACTCGACCATCGCCGCCGCCATTGATAGTTCCTGCCCTGACCACTCTGCCATCCAGCGCACCCTCGACAACCTCCTCTCCTGGACCACCGTAAATCACGTCACCATCAATCGCCAGAAGTCGTTGTGATGCAGTTCGACTTCTCCACCAACCCCGCCCCCTCGCCCATCCTCACGCTGGACAACCATCCTCTCGATGTAGTCCGTTCCACCAAGCTGCTCGGCGTCACCATCGACGATAAGCTCTCCTGGACGCAGCACGTCAGAGACATCGTGAGGTCTGCCTCATACAGGCTTCACATGCTGCGTCGCCTCAAGTCCCTTGGCGTTCCACTCCCGGAGCTTCAGAATATCTACAGGCTATTCATCCTGCCTAAATTGACCTATGCCTCCCTCGCCTGGTCCCCCTCCCTACCGCCACCCAGCTGCTACAACTTGAGAGGGTGCAGAAAAGGGCAGCCAAGATCATTCTCGGCCCTGTCTATACCAGCTATGACAGCGCCCTGGCTGCCCTAGGCCTCACCTCCCTCGCCACTCACTACTCAACCTCACTGCAGCAGTTTGGTCTAAAATTGCTGTGCCATCCACGCCACCGTGACCTGCTGCCCCCCGACGCGCCGCCGCTTCGCCGGGCCCTACGCGCCGCCAACAAACTGGTGCCCATCAGGGCCCGCACTACCACTGGAGTACAGTACCCACTCTAGTCCGACTCATCAACGAAAACTAGTCCATTTTTACTTGTCCAATCCTAGCTCACCTGATTTTGTACTTGGCTTTTTTTTATCTGTTTATTTTGTTGTTAATGATTTTTAGTTTATTTTGTTATGTGTTGTTTATATGTTTATGTATAAATAGTTTGTCTCTCTATCTGTATTTCTATGTATATTTTCAGCCTCTGGCTGCATGAAAGTCAATAAACCGATTATTATTATTATTATTATTATTATTACACACACACACACACACACATACACACACACACACTCACACTCACACTCACACTCACACTCACACTCACACACACACACACACACACACACACACACACACACACGCACACACACATATATATACATACGTATATATATATATATATATATATATATATATACATATATATATATATATATATATATATATATATTTATATATGGGGCCGCGGTGGCCGAATGGCTAGAGCATCGTACTCAAGACTGTCACGACGGCAATCTGAGTTCGAGGGTTCGAGTCACCGGCCGGCGCGTTTTTCCCTTGGGCAAGTAACTTCACCTCGATTGCCTGCCTAGCCACTGGGTGGCCAAGCCAGCTCAAGTCAGTGCCGGGTAAATAGAGATGGTGACTCGATAAAAACACCGGGCGGAAGGCAATGGCAAACCACCGCTCTAAATTGCTAAGAAAAAATCATGGAAGCCCATGATCGTCAAGGCCGCGGTGACCGAATGGTTAGAGCGTCGGACTCAAGACTGTCACGACGGCAATCTGAGTTCGAGGGTTCGAGTCACCGACCGTCGCGTTGTTCCCTTGGGCAAGGGAAACTTCCCCTTGTTCCTCCCTAGCCACTGGGGGGCCCAAAGCCCCCCAAAGTCAAAGTGCTGGTCCCAACCTTGGCTGGTAGGAAATCGAGGTGAAGTTCCTTCCCAAAGGGACAACGCGCCAGCCGGTGACTAAACCCCTCGAACTCAGATTCCGTCGTGACGTCTTGTCCGATGCTCTAA
>NC_051395.1:38935909-38943409 GCF_015228065.2 Penaeus monodon | reverse complement strand
GGATCAAGCTGAACTAATAAAAATAGGAAATACATGGACAAGGAAAACCTCAACAATAATTCTCCACTGTGCCTATAACATTGCATGATTCTAATGGATTATTGCTTCTATATTCACAAATTGTTAATTTAGTAATAGAATGTATCCAAAAGAGTTATTTATTACTATATCGATGTTGAAAGTCATTTGGATTACTACAGGTACTTCTTTATGCGAGTTTATTTTTGACACCTTGAGAAGTGTGAAATACTATTCAGTATCCTCAAATAAACCAGTATTTATTTCAACAGTGCCTTCCTTACACACTACGTATGTTGCCAATGTTACCAGGTCTTTGTGGGTTCCCTATTGGGTACCATGTTATAGACTATAGACTCATTCGGACTATATTTCAGCACATTCTGCTTTGTACAGTCCTATTTACAGTATGTATTGATAATTGATTATTATCTTAAGTTTCCAGTTCCTGGTTCTAATAAAAAGAAATATTTTTTATTTGCAGGTATCAGTAGATATTGCCTAGTATAGTAATTTAGTGGTGGTTAAATGACTGGTTTGCCTAAAGGTGGGAGGAAGATGTATTTGCAATATCCGGCAAAGTCAAGATGTAGTGATCAAGGGGCCAGGTACATTACTTTCTTTGAGAACCTTGTCCGTTTTCATTAACTAGATGGTATTCCAGTGTCACTAGATATTCAACGACTTGTTGAGGGCAACAGTGTTAGGGTCACCCTCGAAGAACAAGCTAAATGGCACAAGTTTTACTGTATCAAATTCAATACAATCAAGTTACGACGAGCTGAAAAAAGAGAATATCCAGAGCCTGAAACAAATTCAATATTTTGAGCAGTTGTACCAGGTAGACCCTCCAAGAGTTAGCTTGGATGCAAGCGATGTCACAATCCCTGTGCCGGAACCACCCATCAGCGAGGAACCTCCTACCCTAACAGAGGTTAGGATGGCGATTTCCAAGCTGAAGAGTGGGAAAGCTTCAGGCATATGTGATATCCCTGCTGAACTGCTAAAGGCTGAGGGTGAACCTATGGCTCGGGGCCTGCATACAGTCCTGACTGCCATCTGGCAGTCTGGTACCATTCCCCCTCACCTGCTGAGGGGCGTGGCCATCCCTCTCTGGAAAGGGAAAGGGGATCGTTAGGACTGTAGCAACTACCATGGCATTACACTGCTCAGCATACCAGGCAAAGTTCTCACCCATATTATTCTGAAACCGGATCCGCCCAAACCCCCTAAAGAGGCATCAGAGGGCCGAAACCAGTCTGGATTTACTCCTGGCAAGTCCACAATAGACCGAATACTAGCGCTTCGAGTAATTGTGAAACGCAGTCATGAGCTTGATCATGGTTTGCTTGCAACCTACACTAACCTCAAGAAGACGTTTGACACGGTGCATCGGGAATCGTTATGGGAGATCCTGAGACTCAGGGGAATTCCGATGCAGATTATTGGCCTAATAACAAGTCTTTATACTGATACTGAAAGTGCTGTAAAGTGTGGTGGGGCTCTATCGAACTTCTTTCCTGTTAATTCAGGGGTGAGGCAAAGCTGTGTCCTTGCAACAACACTTTTCAACACTTGTATGGGCTGGATAATGGGCAGAGCTACTAGCCAAAGTCAGTGTGGGCCTTGAAATTTTCCCCATATATTTTCTATCCTATCGATCCTTGGATTTGCTGGTGGCTGCCCCTTTATGCATTTATTTTTAAGGCCCCAAAACCCTTTGGCCCAGAAAATCCCCCTGGGCCAAGATTTAAAATTCAGGCCCTTTGGGGGGCCCGTTTTGGGGAAAACCCCTTAAATTCCCCAAACCATGCTTTTTCGGGGAGGACATTGAAGGTTTTTCGAGGGGGTTTTTACATACCCTTTGGGACGTATTTCCCTATTCGGGGGGTTTTCAAAACCCAAAAAAGTCCAAAAGACGGGTTTGGGCTGGCAACAGGGGGCCATGAACTCGATCAAAAAAAGCCCTTTGGGGTTTTCGGTTCTAAAGCAGAAAGGAAACCCCAAACTGGGGTGTCTTTTAAGGCCCCTTTATACTGCCAAATTTTAACCCCTTTGGGGAAAGCGAAACCTGGTCGCTAAACCAATGTTTTTGGGGGGTCTTTGTTTTTGAGAAACCCTTCGCTGGATCATAGGGTTTCAATTGGCAGGGAAATACTTGGGCCAACCGGGGGTCGCCAACTAGGCTATGTTTTCCTATAATATCTGAATTAAATTTTATATAACTGGAGTTGATAGTTTTTATTATTGGGAAAAATTTTATATATATATATTTTTATAATTATTAATATATATTTTTTATATATATTAAATAATATATATATATATATATATTGTTTGTGTGTTTTTTTTTGTGTGTTTTTTGGGGTTTTTTGGTTTTGTGTTTTTTGGGGGTTTTTATGAAGATTTTTCATTTTTTTATTCATTCCTTTTATATATATATATATATATTATATATATATTTTATATATATATATATAATATATATATAATATATATATATATTATTAAAAATATATTACATATTCATATGCATAATTTCATATGTATATTAAAATATATTATATAAAATATAATATATTATAAAATATATAAAATAATATATATATATAAAATATTGGGGTATATATATATCTATATAAAATATATATATATATATATATATTTTTATTTTTTTTATTTTTTTTTATTTTTACTTATTATAATAAAATATTGTGTTTGTGTGTTTTGTGTTTTGTGTTGGGGTGTGTGTTGGGGGTGTTTTTGGGGTGTGTATATATATATATAATATAAAATAATAATATATATATATATATATTATATATTATATATATATTATAAAATAATATATATAGGTGGTTGTGTGTTGTGTGGTGTGGTTGGGGGTGTAAAGATTAAATTTTTGTTTATATGTAATTATATGGGTATATATACATAAATTATAAAATAATAAATATATATAAAATATATATATATATATAAAATATATATATATATATATAATATTAATTAACCCCACACCCTACACACACACACACACCCAAAACACACACACCACACACCACACACACACAAAACACAACCCCACACACACACAATAATATATTATATATTAAAATATTAAAAATATATATTAAAATTTTATTATAAAATATATATATATATAAAATATATAAATATATATATATATAAAAATATTACATATATAAAAATATAATAATATAATATATATATATATATATTAAAATATAGATATATAATATATATATATATAAAAATATATATATATATTTTTACCTATATATATATATATTTTATTACATACATAGATATATATAAATATATAAAAATTAAAAAAAATCTAAAAAAAAATATATATATATAAAAATATATATTATATATATATTTTATATATATTATATATATATATATATTTTATATTTTTATATATATATAATAATATAAAAATAAAAAACACAGGAAAACACACACACACACACAAAAAACCACCCCATATATATATTTATATAATAAATAAATATAAAATATATAAAATATATTATTTTATATATATATATATATATATTAAAATATATAAAACATAATATATTATATATATATTAATAATATTTTATATATTATAATTATAATATATATAAAATTTTATTATTTTATATATTTTCATACGTATTTTTAAATACCACACACACACAAAATTATATATATATAATACCCTATATATTTTAAAATATATATATAAAATATAATATATAATATATATATATATATATATTATATAATTTTATATACATATACACCAAAAAACTTTTACATACAAAACCCACTCCCCACACACACACACACCACACATTTAAATTTTATTATTATATATATATAAATAATAATATATATATTTAAATATATATATATTTTATTATGTTTGTGTTTTGTGGGGTTTTGTTGTGTTGTGTGTGGGGGTGTTGGGGTTGTGTGTTTGTGGTGTGTTTGTGTGGTTTTTGTGTGTGTTTTAAAGTGGTGTTTTTCTGTGTGTATGTTTTTATGGGATTATATATAATATATATATATTTTATTTAATATATATATATATTTTATATATTATATATATACAAAAAAATATATATTAAATATTTTATATAAAATATATATATTATAATTTTATATTTTAAAAATTTTATTATATAATATTATATATAAAATATATATATATATTATAATATATATATATAATAAAAGTTAATTTTCAAAACACACCGCACACACACACACACAACACACCCCAAAACACACACAACACACAAAACACACACACACACCACACACACACACATATATTATATATATTATAAAATATATATATATATATATAAAATTTTATTTTTATATTATATATGTGGTGGGGTGGGGGTTTTGTGTGGGGGTTTTTGGTTTTTGTGTTTTGTGTGTTTTTGGTGTGGTGTGTTTGTGTTTTGTTTTGTGTGGGGGGTGTGGTATAGATTAAAATTTTTCTATATACAATTTTATATAAACATTTCATGTAGGGGGGTGTATGTAAAATGTATTTTGTGTATATATATGTATATTATATGTGTTTTTTTAAAACTTTATTAATATTTATATATATATATATATATATATATATTTTATATATAATATATATATTATATTAAAATATAATATTATATTTTATATATATGTTGTGTTTTGGTGTGTGTGTGTTTTGTGTTTGTTTTGTGTGGGGTGTGTTGTGTGTGTGTGTGTTGTGTTGTGTGTGTTTTTATGTGTGGTGTGTGGGTTTTGGTTTTTGAGGAAAAATACAGTTTTAAAAACTCGAGGGTAAATTCCCAAAAACCTTATATTATTAAAATCCCTTTCCCCCTGAAAAGACCAAAACCCCCCTTTCTTTCTCTTGGAAAAAACTGGCGTTTAGAAACTTCCCTATATGAGGGGGGGAAAACCCGAAAAAAAAAACTCTTGGAGATGAAAAAAACTAAGGGGAAAAAAAGAAAAAAACGGAAAAGGGCCAAAAAGGGCTGATTCATAAGCCAAAAAAAAAAAAAGCAAAAAGGGGGGAAAAAGGGGGAATAGAGGGGGTTTAAAAAAAAGATATTAAACCCCAACAGGGTGCGAAAGACAGAAAATTTTAGACGCACCAAAATTAAAATTTTGGGGAAAAAGGAGGTATGGATCGGCGATTAGTTTGGTTTCGAGGCACGGGGAAGAGCTGCACGGCCATGGAGAGGAGGGAGAATTAATATTATTATCCGACATGGAGATTTAGCAGTTTGAACAGGTCGAGGAAAGAAGCTCGAAGATAGAATTATGAAAGGAATGGAAAATAAAGATGAGGCATATAAAAACGACCTGTAAAATGTATGTGTTTAAATCACTGGTATGATGCATGAAGAATGATGGGAACTTAATGACCAGAAACTTTAAAATACTAACAAAAGAGCCAGAGGCAATTAAGGGAAGAGGCATTAAAATATTCAATCGAGTGCACACTGAATCCTGTTGAGTATGGTCAAGACCTTCACGCAGATACTGAACGACTCTCATTGGGGGGAAAAAGGAATTCAAAGCATACTGGACTGTTGAGTCTCCACATTCATTACGATTTAGGAGGTATTTATGATAAGCGCATATAATTTCCACATTATTGAAAAGAAGAGCTTAAGAAAATACACTCTATTCAGAGTGCGTTACCGTCATAACAGCCAAATCATCAAAACATTAAGTTCACCACATATATAGATTCACATTTTATTTTTACGAGATCATGAAATGGCCCATAAGCCCAATTTTTACGGTCCCGTCAGATCGTAAAATATAGTCACTCTCGATCAATTAGATGGTTTTCTCTTTCCTTCTATCTATCTATCTATATTTTATCTTTTATTAGTTTTCTTATTCTTGTTTGATTTTTTAGTCTTTATAAGATTTTCGTATTACTACTATGTTTATATAATTTTTAGTTCTACTGACTTTCAAAGGAGATTTAGAGATTTAGAGATTTAGATAGATAGATAGATAGATAGATAGATAGATAGATAGATAGATAGAGAGAGAGAGAGAGAGAGAGAGAGAGAGCAGCCTGGTAGATATACATAATATACATACTGTACAGATTGGCACAAACACAGTCAGGCAGAATGAGACCAAGAAAGGAGGGAGGGAAAGGGAGAGAGAGAGACATCAGTATGAATATTTGACGTATACGAGTATGTGCGTGTATATGAGAGAAAGCGACTGAGAAATGTACGGAGATTAACATGGATAGATGTGCAAGTAGAAAGGCAGACAGATATGAATAAATACAAACTTATAAACTTACGGCACAGTTGCACAATCACTGAACTTTTACCAGTTTCTCCACAGGCTCATAATCAGGGGTGAAAACACATTTCAGTATAAAAGCGACAAACGAAAATATCTTTGAAGTAAACTAAATTTCAGAATAGACTGCGTATCCACCAACTCTTGACGAAATTTCAGCGAGCAGTAATGTGAGACAAATGATTTATTAGCTCTTTCCTTCATAGAAAGGGACTGGATCCGTCAAAACCTCGCATATAATTATTCAGATCTAAAGACCATATTAAGAAGCAAGCCAGTATTATCTCTCATTTTTGACAATTAAGTTAAACAAACATAAAACGAAAAGCATAAAAATAACCCACAAAACAACTTGTGAGGTAAAAATGCCTCAGTGTATACTACTTCCTCTTTATTTCAGTTGATACTAAAGGAATGAATAGCTTAGCTCTCCTCTGACCATCTTGATCGACCATCTTGATCAGTCCGGGAATTGGTGAACTGTGGCCTGGAAATTTCAGAGCATCCTTCTAGGCGTAAACAAGGCACACACACACACACACACACACACACACACACACACAAACACACACACACACACACACACACACAACACCACAAATAAATAATATATATATATATATATATATATATTATATAATATATATATATATAAATGCATATCTACTTGTCTATGTATCTATCTGTATCTATCTATGTATCTATGTATCTATTTATCTATCTATGCATATGTATATGTATGGGGCCGCGGTGGCCGAATGGTTAGAGCGTCGGACTCAAGACTGTCACGACGGCAATCTGAGTTCGAGGGTTCGAGTCACCGGCCGGCGCGTGTTTCCCTTGGGCAAGGAACTTCACCTCGATTGCCTGCCTAGCCACTGGGTGGCCAAGCCAGCTCAAGTCAGTGCCGGGTAAATAGAGATGGTGACTCGATAAAAAAAAATAAAAAAAACACCGGGCGGAAGGCAATGGCAAACCACCGCTCTAAATTGCTAAGAAAAAAATCATGGAAGCCCATGATCGTCAAGGCCGCGGTGGCCGAATGGTTAGAGCGTCGGACTCAAGACTGTCAAGACTCAAGACGGCAATCTGAATTCGAGGGTTCGAGTCACCGACCGCCGCGTTGTT
>NC_051395.1:38913629-38926129 GCF_015228065.2 Penaeus monodon | reverse complement strand
AAAAATATGTGTTTTATATATATATATGTATTATATACAAAAAAAAATAATGTATCACACACACACACATACACGCACACACAACCCCCACACACACATGCGCGCAGCGCATATATAATGTAGATATATAATACAAAACAACATAATACAAAATATATAACAAATAATAATAAAAAATTTATATATATATAATATATATATATATATATATATATATATATATATATATATATATACCACACTTTATAGCACTTTCAGTACCTGTATATAGGCTTGCTTTTAGGCCAATAACTCGTGTCAGAATTCCCCTGAGTCTCAGGATCTTCCATTTCGATGCATCAAGTCAAACGCCTTCTTGAAGTCGATGTAGGCTGCAAGCAACCCACGACCAAACTACGACGGCGTTCTACAATTACTCAAAGCGCTTAGTATTCGGTCTATTGTGGACTTGTCAGGAGTGAATCCAGACTGCTCCAGTCTCTGATGCCTTAGTGGATGGTCGCGGATCCGTTTCAGAAGGATGTAGATGAAAACTTTGCCTGATATGCAGAGCAGTGTAATGCCACGGTAGTTGCTACAGGCCCAGCGATCCCCTTTCCCCTTCCAGAGAGGGCAACCACGCCCCTCAATAGGTCAGGGGGGAATGGTGCTGGACTGCCAGATGGCAGTCAAGATTGCATGCAAGCCCCATAGGTTCACCCCCAGCCTTTAGAAGTTCAGCAGGGATATCACATATGCCTGTAGCTTTCCCACACTTCAGCTTGGAAATCGCCATCCTAACTTCCATTAGAGTAGGAGGTTCCTCACTGATGGGTGGGTCCGACACAGGTATTGTGATATCGCTTGCATCCAAGCTAACTGTTGGAGGGTCTACCTGTACAGCTGCCCCCAACGTTCACGAACCCCAAAATGATCTGAGATGATGTGTCGATGCACTGAGCAGACTGCAGTCATATGCAAGGAGGGCTTAGGCTTAGGCTTAGGCTTAGCTTTCTCAGGGCTTGGTAGGGGCAAGGGCAAAAAAGGTTCTAAAAGGCCCAAGTTTTATCCGAGCCCTATGCATCAAAGAGCGATGCAAGACCTGGTTGCTATTCAGCTAACCCATGTGACATGCTTCGGTGGCCTCCAATGTCTCCAGAGAGATGGGATTTTGCCTTGCCCTCAATGAACTCCTGGACTGCTTTGAGTATTTCACGCCTGAAGAACTCCCACAGAGCAACTGGGTCCATCAGGTTTTCAAGTTCTGTGAATCCTCTCTCAATCTGTCCAAATGAAACACCTTAGGGTGGCCACTGGAGGGACAGGAATTTTGAAGTGGACCCGTAGGGTAGCCACAACCAGCCTATGGTCAGTGCCACAGAACTCGGCACTCCGGTAAACTCTGCAATTCTGGAGGATCCTCCATCACGTGCTAACAAGAATGTGGTCTATCTCCTTGGCCACTGTACCTGTCTCGCTATACCATGTCCAGTGATGTGGGTTGGAATGCTGGTTCCAGGAGCCAGAGATCCTCATTCTCTTGGACCTAGCAAAGTCCCGGAGAAGGAGGCTGTTCTCGCTGCTGAGATCAGCTCCCAAGCCATGGGGGCCGACAGAATAGCCAGCTCAGTCACAGCCAGATGCCGCACTGAAGTCGCCTAGAACAATGGGGGCAATTGTCTGCCACAGATGAGAGTTTGGCATAGAACGCCTCTTTCACATCGAGTTTACAAACATCAGTAAAAGCATATACAGCAATAAGAGACATGAAGCCAAAGGCATGCTTCAGTCTCAGTGCCATAATACGCTAAACAACCAGTGTCACCTCAACTACCGAGGGCTGAAATCGGCTGGAGATAGCTATGGCTACTCCCTGGAAATGTTGACCGTCGCTGCGGCCTAACCAATAGTAGGTGTACCCACCCATGCTGATTGTGAGCTGCCAGGTTTGTATACATATATATATATATATGTATGTATGTATGTATACATATATATAATATATATATAATATGATAAATATATATATATATAATATATTATATAATATATATATATATATATATATTATACGGCCGCAGGGGCGAGTGGTTAGAGCATCGGACTCAAGACTGTCAGGGACGGAATCTGAGTTCGAGGGTTCGAGTCACCGGCTGGCGCGTTGTTCCTTTGGGCAAGGAACTTCCCTCGATTGCCTACCTACCCAAAGGGGCTTGGGACCAGCACTTTGACTTGGGCGGCTTGGCCACCCAGTGGCTAGGTAGGCAATCAAGGTGAATTTCCTTTCCCCCAAAGGGGAAAACAACGCGACGGTCGGTGACTCGAACCCTCGAACTCAGATTGCCGTCGTGACAGCCTGAGTCCGACGCTCTAACCTTTCGGCCACCGCGTTTTTGACGATCAGGGGCTTCCATGATTTTTCTTAGCAATTTAGAGCGGTGGTTTGCCATTGCCTTCCGCCCGGTGTTTATCGAGTCCCCATCTCTATTTACCCGGCACTGACTTGAGGGGCTTGGCCACCAGTGGTAGGCAGGCAATCGAGGTGAATTTCCCCTTGCCCAAGGGAAAAACGCGCCGGCCGGGACTCGAACCCTCGAACTCAGAATGCCGTCGTGACAGTTTTGAGTCGATGCTCTAGCCATTCGGCCACCGCGGCCCCATATATAAATCTATATATATATAATATATATATATAATATAATATATATATATTTTTATATATAGATTATATATATTTTTCGTTGTTGTGTGTGTGTGTGGGTTTGTGTGGTGTGTGGTGTTGGTGTGTGTGTGTGAGTGTGAGTGTGAGTGTGAGTGTGGTGTGGTGTGGTGTGTGTGTGTGTGTGTATGTGTGTGGTGGTTGTGTGTAATAATAATAATAATAATAATAATAATCGGTTTTTTGTCTTTCATGCAGCCAGAGGCTGAAAATATACATAGAAATACAGATAGAGGGGACAAACTATTATACATAAACATATAAACACACATAACAAAATAAACTAAAAATAAATTAACAACAAAATAAACAGATAAAAAAGCCAAGTACAAAATCAGGTGAGCTAGGATTGGAAAGAAAAAATGGACTAGTTTTCGTTGATAAGTGGGGACTAGAGTGGGTACTGTCCCCTTTGGTAGGTGGGGGCCCTGATGGGCACCATTTTGTTGGCGGCGCTTTAGGGCCCGGCGAGGCGGGGGCGCGTCGGGGGGCAGCAGGTCACGGTGGCGTGGATGGCACAGCAATTTTAGACCAAACTGCTGCAGTGGGGTTTGAGTAGTGAGTGGCGAGGGGGGTGGCGGGGGCCCAGCCAGGGCGCTGTCATAGCTGGTATAGACAGGGCCGAGAATGATCTTGGCTGCCTTTTCCCCAACCCTCTCAAGTTGTAGCAGCTGGGTGGCGGTGGGGGAGGGGGACCAGGCGAGGGAGGCGTAGGTCAATTTAGGCAGGATGAATAGCCTGTAGATATTTTTGAAGCTCCGGGAGGGGAAAACGCCAAGGGACTTGAGGCGACGCAGCATGTGAAGCCTGTAGAGGCAGACCTCACGATGTCTCTGACGTGCTGCGTCCAGGGGGCTTATCGTCGATGGTGACGCGAGAGTTGGTGGAACGGATACATCGAGAGGATGGTTGTCCAGCGTAAAGGATGGGCGAGGGGGGCGGGGTTGGTGGAGAAGTCGAACTGCATCACAACAGACTTCTGGCGATTGATGGTGACGTGATTTAGGTGGTCCAGGAGAGGAGGTTGTCGAGGGTGCGCTGGATGGCGGAGTGGTCGGGCAGGAATATCAATGGCGGCGGCCCATGGTTTGAGTCATTCAGTATTTCCAACGAGGGGGAGCATCGTTAATCATGACTAGGGGGCCCATTCTAGTCCCTGGGGACTCTGCACGTGAGTGGCAGAAGGCTGGAAAAATTGACCCTGCACGCGCACGGCCTGTTGCCTGTTGGAGAGAAAGTCTGCCAGCCAGGGGATGAGGCACTCCCTGATGCCGTGGAAGCTGCTGCTTTTGAGATGGACCATAGGTGGTCCACCAGGTCGAAGCTTTTTTGAAATCTATGAAGATGCTGGTGACGGAGGATTTGCGCCTGTCGAGGTGGGCGTGGACGAAGTCGAGGAAGCTGACGAGGCAGTGTGTGTTGGAAGAGGAAACGCATGTTGCCGAACTGCCGAGTGTCAAAAGCTGGGCACGAGGTCCTGGTAAGCCCAGTCGGCGACAAAGCTTTCACACAGGGAGGCTGGGCAACGGAGTAATGGCGATGGGTCGTAGTTCGCCGAATGAGGCGGGGCTTGGGGTTTCCGATGGCTGACAAATGCGGGCTTCCATTGGATGGGCACTTAGACTGTTGCAATGAGGCGTTTATAATGGTAAGGGGGTAAGTACGAACTCCTTGATGAGGCTATTGGCAGGTCAAAAGGGGGTGGTGGCTCTCTTGACGGGATTTTTTCCCCGCTTCTGAACACTGGGACTGACTACTGTGGGAGCAAGTTGTGGTGTTGTGCGAGGGAAGGTTGATTTCTCTGTTGAATGGGCGTTTGATGCGGCCCCTATCCAAGGCAGGTCCCATGGGTGTGTATGAGTGACTTTTCCGGAAAGAAGGGGGTGAAAAGCATAGTGACGGTTCGAGAGATAATAGTGCACTTGTCCTCCACATCAACAGCGGTAAGAACGTCAGTCCATGGGTGTTGGGTAATCCACTGCCCAAACTGTATGATTGAGGACTGTGTGAGTGGCCTGTATTTTCCCGGTCTTGGTCCTGTTTGGCTGAGAGACGGGGCGAAAGGGAGCCATAACATGATACGTGTCTGCTGCGGCCGACAGGAGAATACGGGAGAGGAGGCTGGTACCAGTCATGTAAACAGTAAGGATCAAAACCAGGGTTTTTGTTCATAAGTGGGAAAGTTACTACTTGTGACAGATGGAGCTCATTTTGCAGGTCGAAGGTGTCTATTCATTAAAATCACCACATATACATCTTGTATGACGGTATCGCACGCGCAGGGAAAGGCCAGTGGTGTGGGTCAGGTGGCTGAGTAGAGTTGTTTGGTGGGGGCTCGTGGGGGGTGGTAAAAACACCAAACAGATGAGGGACCGGCGAGGCGAGGGTGGTGAGGAGGGTTGACCCACACCCACAACACTTCCAGGTCAACCGGAACTTCCATGTCCCCAAAGGGGGTGGGCGAGAGGTCATTTGGGACAACAGAATGAACCCCCCCTCCACGTTTGTTTGTGCGGAGGCGATGGAAGAGCTGTAGCCAGGTATATGTATGGTTTTCAGCCTGGATTTGCCAAAGCCTCTGTGATGGCTACAATTCCCGGTGATTCAGAAGTGATGATTTGTGTGCAGCTCGTCTATTTGTTGTTGAGGGATGTGACATTAGACAGGAGGAACTTTGGGAAACTGTACCAGAGTGGGGAATTCAAAATGTCGGTAGGGTTTAGCTGTTGGGCCTTTTTTGCTTGTTCTGTCGGAGTATGGGAATGCGCCGTTGAATGTGACGGCCTTCCTTTGCTGCCCGGGCATGAAAAATGTCTAAATTCTTTAATATCGTATCACTTCACTGTTGGGGGATCCACAATTTTTAAGAGAATATAATGTTTTTCTGTTTTACCGAAGAAGCACCCCTACTTAAAATCAGTGGAACACAAATCCAGAGAAAGAGGGAAGGGGCGAGGCAGTGGTGGGGGCCGATGTATCGCAAGTAAAAACCTTAAGTGAAATTCCCAAAAATGCCAGGAAACAAAAGGAAAAAAACAGGGGTGAGGCCAACAGCCGGCTTGGCTGCCAGGAGGGGGGGTGTGTTGTGTGTGGGGTTTGTGTGTGTGTGTGTGCGGGGGGGGTGTGGGGTGTGTGTGGGGTGTGTGTGTGTTGTGTGTGTATGTGTGTATATATAAATAAAATATAAAATATATATAATATATATATATATTATATTTATGTATATAAATGCAAACACAACCACACACACACAACACCACACACACCAACACCACCACACAGATATATATATATATATATATATATATATTTTATTATATATATATATAATATTAAAATATTATTTAAAATATATTTTATACAAAACATATGTATAATAAATTTAAAATATATATTTTATATAAAATATATTATATATTTTATATAAAAATATATATTATATAAAAATTATGATTATAAAATATATATATATATAATTATATATATTTGTAGTTTTGATTGTGTGTGTGTGTGTGTGGGGTGTGTGTGTGTGTGTGTGGTGTGTGTGTGTGTTTTGTGTGCGTGTGTGTGTGTGTGTGTTGTTTGTGTGTGTCAAAGATTTATTCTAAAAGGTGACTGATCCCCCAAGAAAAAGCCGTACCCAGTTTAGCCCTCTGGTGGCCGTAAAATGGTAATGCTAGTGACGCTATTATGACGTCACGGAATGTTGCCGGTAAATAATTTTTCGTCTGCCTAGGTCATTATGTCGTCTGCTAGTGCCTAACGTGACCTGATGGTGTGCAGATAAATCTATAGTCAACCTGAAGTTATTAGGTAACTGCAAATTATAATTGTGAAAGTAATTATTTCTTGAAAGGAAAAAGGTGTAAAGGGAAATTCAGATTTATTTGCAAATATACACATAATGGACAATTTTAAAAGAAAAACCAACAAATGTACATCTTCATATTTTCTATTCTGGTAATTTATTTCATGTTTTGTAGTTTCTGTCATTGTTTTCAAATTAGTGTAATTTCAAATTAGCAAAGATATTGGTCATACTTATTTTAAAATGGTTCTCCGTTGTATACATATATATATATATATATATATATATATATATATATATATATATATATGTGTTAATGTATAGTGTATATATTATGTATATATATATATATATATATATATATATATATATATATACTAATATATATATATAATACTATATAATATAATTTATATACATATAGTATATATATATATATATATATATAAATTAATAATATGTATATTATATTATATATATATAGATATATATAATATATAATATATATATAATATATATATATATAATATATATATATAATATATATATATAATATATATATATATTATATATATATATATATATATAGTATATTATATTATATATATATAGAATATATATATATACATATATATATATGTATATATATATAATGTATATATGTATGTATGAATATATGTACATATGTATATTTTCATGTATATTGACAGTGAAATACAAACACACACACACACACACGTCTGTGTGTGTGTGTGTTTAGGAAATTTCAGATTTATTTGCAAATATACATAATGTACAATTTGAAAAGAAAACCAACAAATGTACAGCTTCTTCATATTTTCTATTTTGGTAATTTATTTCTTTATCAAATTTTATAATTTCTGCCGTTGTTTTCAATATTTGTGTAATTTCAAATTAGCAAAGATATTGGTTATACTTGTTTTAAAATGGTTCTCTGACCATGTAATTACTTTTGACATGGGGGAATATTATTTGCAAATGCCTGTTCGCAATTAAACTGCCAAATGTCATCAATTTATCATTAGACACCACAGGAGACTTATCAGTAAGGCTACTGTATATTTATCTATCGTACCAGTGTGTCATCCTTTATTTTTATTATTATTATTATTATTATTATTACTATTATTATTATTATTAATGTACTACCTAATTCTGATATATTCAGAGGTTTTCAATCTCATTACAATCAACTTGATACATTTATAATTTTAACCCTAAGCAAAGGCAATCAAGATTGCCATTGCAGTTAGCTTATTTGGGAAAATTTTCAAAAGATTATTCTACATGGCATTTAGAAATGCCTCTGAAAATTTATTTGCATTGAGATAATCCTTGTTGTCTCCACGATTGTAGTGTAGAACACAAAAAAGGTTTTGAGGACCGTTTAAGTAACGTTAAAAACGTAAATCATACCTAAAATTTCACACATTCCAAGCAAGCTGTTTATATTTAAGTTTTAGGTTTCATGGCAATATATATTTAGTTTTTGCATCCACAAATCGTCATATATAGGTATAGAAAGCCGTTTACTTGAATCTTGGCAGTGTTGTGTTATTAAAGAGGTCATAAGAGCGATTCCTTTCTAACACAAATTTAATTGTATCTACAGCAGAATTCTCCAATTATCTAATGCAACTATCACATTATCACATGCAACAACTCATCTATTTGTAGGTAGTGCAGCCAAATTCACACACTTCCTAAAATGGCACTGTCTTTAGCTGAGGGGCAATTATCACAAACTTCCTCTCTTAAAAAGCTAGAGAAATTAAGTTCACTTCCACAATTTGTCACTGACTCCGATATGACAATTAGGAGTTATTGCGAACTGTTTTCGAGATGTAACTCATAATTAATTTAACATACTTTTGTCTTGCTAGGTTTAAAATATGGATTATGTATAGATTTGCCATAGTAGAGGGAAACTTCCCATCGCGATACCATTAATCTGCTTATAAAATTCGCCGTCAAAAGTACAGTCCTTATTCGTGACACACAAACAAAAGAGATCAATAAAACACTTGACCGGAATAGGGATCTTTTCGTGAGATGAAGAAAGTATACTCTCAAGAAAATCTAGCATATGTTTCATACGGCTATCAAGGAGGGATCCCATAAAGGGAGACAAAATAAAAACACGGAATAGAGGGGTATACAGTATATATAAGAAAGTGGGGTCTAGACATTTAGCTGAGGTTTGTACGAAATGATCCAATGACAGTTGGGTAAGGGTTGGACCGCATTTTTTTATACGTTGAATTGTTCAGGAGGGAATGTATTATGCTTATATAATCAGATTCATTAAGAATAACTAGCTTATTACCTTTGTCGGCTTTGGTAATTAAAATGTCCAAGTAGCTTTTAAGTAATATGGTGGCAAAACAATAACGATAGGGTAAGCCTTTAAAATCGTCAAATAAATCCATAATCGGATTTAACATGGCATCTTTAAGGTAGCTGAGATCATTAATCGAAGATTTATTTACTTCGCAATGAAACTATCAAGACCTACAATCTAATCTGATAGTGATTAGTGCTGGGTTTGGTAGAAACGCTAAACCAAAACCTAAAAGTTCGGTTTCATGTGATAGGAATAAGATAAATTTACAACCAACTCAGTTAGCGAAAATTTACATTATATATATATATATATTATATATATATATATAATATATATATATATATTATATATATATATATATATATATATATATAATACACACACACACCACACACACACACACACACACACACAAATATATTATTATATATATATATATATATATATATATATATATATAATATATATACATATAACACAACTCATACATATATATATATATATATATATATATATATATATATATATATATATTTATATTGTGCGTGTGAGAGAGAGAAATGCGAGCTCTCTATTTAAAGTAAAAAATATTATAATGGTAGTATTTGTAGATGAAAGTGGAAATATAATTCCACTCGCTTTATACCAGAACAAAATAGGAGAAAAAACATGATGTTTGAAAACAGGCGTGTCTTCCTCGGCATGATCATAGTCAAGCTGTTGTTTGCGAGGATTATGTGGTATCCCCGCACGCAGCGCTTACGTTAGCTGTGACCTTTATTATGGTGTTAATTATATTTGCACAAGAGAATAATGGATGAAATCCTTGGTAATGTAATGATGTCAGTCGTATCTATGTTTGCGTGTCTACTCTATTCTTTAATTCGCATAGTTCTCCTTTACATTACTAGCCTCATCTATTTCCTGTGACAGCTTCAGTTAATCTCTCCCGTATATTAGCTCTTTCCTTACCTCCGCTGAACGGCTGAACACACCATAACATATTTCCGTATTTCCATGCTCGCTCGGTGTACCCCACCAGGTGGCATCCGAGAGAGGCGCGTGTGCCAGTTGGAAGAGCAGGTGCCCCGGGGCCAAGCACAGGTGAGCCAGACTTCCTGGTGCGCACTTCATTATGGACATGGACTCTGACATCCTCTAGCATGGCCCACCCGCCTGCCAAAACGGCGCTCTGGTCATGGCCTTCGTCCACGTGTCTTTTTAGAAATAAATGACTATATTTTTCGTATCCACACATGCTATATGCATATTCCTTTATATACACCATATGTGTATAAACACAAAAACAAATATATATATATATATATATAATATATAATATATATATATATATATATATATATATATATATATATAATTACTATACCAATATATATATATCTTATTTATTATTTTTAACGAAAGTTATGTCTATACCTGTACACTATGATTCTTAATTTTTAAAAGTTTACATATTATATATATATATATAGATATATATATAATATATATAGATATATATATAATATATATAATACATATATATAATATATAAATATATATTATATATATAAATATATATTATATATATGCATATATATGTATGTATGTGTGTTTCTGAGTATGCACACACACACACACACACACACACACACACACACACACACACACACACACACACACACACACACACACACACACACACACACACACACACACACACACACACACACACAACACACACACACACACACTGCGTCCCTCTCTGCTATCGGTGACGGGGCCGTAGATTTTCATAGTGTCCATTGATTGCGGCTGCCTATCCAGCACCTGAATATATTTTAAAGAGAATAGTGATAACCCACTGGCAACCTTATGTTCAGTGTGCTATTTATGTTCAGTTTGCTTTTTATGTTCAGTTTGCTTTTTATGTTCAGTTTGCTTTTTATCTTGTGTAATATGTGTGCATGTGTTGATTTTTTACTTTTCAACGTGTTCTTAACTTTCCCCGTTTCTCCAGTTTTCCGTTTTCTTCAGCTTTTCGTATGTTACTACTTTTTATTCTTTTATCTCTGAACTTTTATTGCTTTGATCACTTCTTAATTTTGTGGTTATTATTTAATCTTCTGATTATTTTTATTATCCGTATTTAATTGCTTAGGGGGAAGTTTTAATCTATACCTCATTCATAAGGAGCGTGCGCGCCCTCAACCTTTAAAGGGGCCTCACATTATACCGAGTTTCTTTCCCTTACCCTGATAGGCTTAACACCTTGCTTTCGGTTTTTTGCCGTGTGGCTGAGGAGTGGGTGTATGATTGGCTGCTGAATTTCGCCTGGATTTTTGTAGGTACGTGGCCAAGTGCACATGCTATACATAAAAAACTGAATAAGATAATCTGTTATAAATAAATATATAAAATATATCATCAGAAATCTTTTGTTTTGCCCCCACCCTCTGTCAGTCTTATTTTTTCATGGTTTCCTGCTATCTGTTTTACTCATTTAATGTTTTATTTATGATGTTTTGATCTAACCCAGGATTTGTTTTTTATGGTTTTAAAATATTAGTACATGAAGAGTCGGACTCGGGGACGCAATCACTCATACGAGTCTAAAGTCTAAGGTTGGCAGTAGTACAGACCTACACCCTGGCACGCTCGACACACACACACACATCTCTCTCTCTCCCCCTTCCTCTCTCTCTCTCCTCCTCTCTCTCTATATCTATTACTTATCTATCTATTATATACTATATTATAATTTTTTCTCTATTACTATATATTATTTATTTTATATTATATATATATATATAATAATTATATATATTATATTATTTATATGGTTGTGTTTATATGTTTTTGATATAGTTTATATATTATATATAATATATAATAAAAATATATATATAATATAAATATATATATTATATATATATATATAATATATATAATATATATATATATTATATATATATATATAATATAATAATATATATATATATTATAATATATATATATTATGACGTTTTGTGAATAATTGATAATGTAATGATATATATATTTATAATATAATATATAAATATAATATATATATAATAATAATAGAGATATAATAATATTATGTACCTACTAATAGAATACAATATATATATATCATATTTATTATTAAATACTTTATATATAATATTAAAATATATAGTATATATAGTATATATATATATATTATGCATAATTACGTATATATAATATATAAATAATGTAATATATTATATATAATCTTATGAATATAATATATATATATATATATATATAATATATATATATATATATATATATGTATTTGATGATAGAAATATTGGAGAAGGTGGTGTGTGGAGTGTGTGGTGTGTGATGGGTGTGTGTGTGTGTATCGTGTCAAGCAACACAACACAACACACACACACAACACACACACACCAGACAATAATTATATAAGTAGCTATATATAATGAATTAATATTAATATATAATTAATATATATATATTAATATTCAGTTTATATTTCATAATATTATAATACAATAGACAAATATATATAATATATATAATAATAATATATATATATATATATATATATATATATATATATA
>NC_051395.1:38896129-38901129 GCF_015228065.2 Penaeus monodon | reverse complement strand
GGTATATTTGTGGGTCGGTGGGTGGTGTGGGTGCGTCTCTCGCCGATGTTCCTAATGCACTGACTCAAATAAAAGAAATCTCGAAGGGACGTTTCTAGAAGTGTCAGCAATTCAGGAACTACAGAATGTCCGCGGAGCTAGATTGGGGTTAGGAAAATGGCGAATATAATATCAAGCAACTGATCTTGCGCGATATCCCAATAATTTGGGGAATACTCGGATATATCAGGATGATAGCTGTATCCTAAGCTGCGGCCTGTGTATCTGGTGTGTGTGTGTGGGTGGGTCAGTGGTGGTGTGTGTACAACTATGACCTAACTAGGTTAATTATAGATCATTTCGGTAGGTTATTGGATAATCTACCATATAATCAGGATATGATATTATATTTCCTTGCTATACTGGAATATAGAAGCGATGGATAAGTGGATATCCCACTCACACACAAACGCTACACGCACGATACACGGGTGTTACCACCTACACTAGCGCACACAGCCGAGAGCACACCACCACACGGTACCATACCACTCCACAACACCACCTAATAGTATAGTAAACACTATAGATGAGCTTATATAAGGCAATAAAAAAAGCATATTTTTAGCTTATGATATGATTTATTTATAGCTATATCGATGTACATAAAACCATTGAAAGAGGCGTCTACGAAATTATCTGTGGAGACTATATCCCCGATAGAATTACGCATATGTATAGCATATCAATGAGATAGATCGATATGACATGGACTAGATAGATGTTATGCCATATGGCTGGAGCTGATACATATAGCGAGAATAAAACCATATATATCCAGGGATTTTGTATAGTCCAGAAAAGGATCTCTGGTACCATGGTAAGCGATCCAACTATCGATGGACTTGGATAATCAGCGATATAAGGGTAAGTGCAAGGAGATCGACACCACACCATCACACACCACTGGAGAATCCTCCACAACTGCATCACACCAAAGTATATTGCTATATTACTATCAACATCATATTTATATACCTGGGGTCTATTAAAATCCCCGTACTTCCATGGCACCTAAGGTATATATATTGACATGATATAGAGGAGTAGTATCCTTGGATTATATCATACGGCATCTACAGACATTCTAGACATATAACCTATACGGATCATATATCTTATATATATATCATACATAGCGCGTAAATCAGAAACAAACACAGGAGACCATTGCACACCCCATAGGAAGATAATACATCTCCTGATAAAATATAGACCATAAGGTGTCTAATGCTAAATGATAATAAGTATTAGACGTTTCATGGTAGAGGCTCGAAATACAAACGCACAACACATTCATCACACAACCAAGAATAGAATATATAGGCCATTATCTTGATAATGACCTTGCCTATATCACATAGAGAAACTGAACTAACTCTCACTACATGACGCATCCGTAGAGGATGGAGGATCATCTAGATATATATGGATTCATGATAATTGGAGTATTATAGATAAATGTATACAGGTGATATCCTCAACAGTTGCTTATACAACGACACACACACCAGACACACACCCACTCACAGAATATCTATATAAAGAGGTTATATATGCGATATCAAGTTAAGATATGGATATATGCAGTTATATTAGATATCCTTAAACACGCAAAGTGGGGGTACTATGTCTCGGGGCTATGATCATCTATCCATTTGCTATCTGTATATATATCCCTACATTGAGTAATAGTATACTATCTGGAAAGATATGGGTAGTATGATGTATTAGTATTAGAAATAGAATATTTTTGTAGATACCACGTATATCTCATACATATATCTGAAAGATAGCATATACACTATAGCAAGAATGAATTATGATATACTCATAGTAATATGTCATATATATATATCCTAATTCGAGTATATTATGAAGCAATAAGATTTGTATATTAATATATAAACACATATATACTATATATTATATATAAATAGTTTGATCAGTATATGAATGTGTGGTGGATGCTGGGTGAGGGGTTCGCATTATACGGACAAGACTCACGCCTCACACCACGCACACTAAAACACACACTGACACACACTATCAACTCACCACACACATAATCAGGTGAGGCAACACAGACTGACCTTAGCACCCACACTTCAACACGCTTGTATGTGAAATGGATGCACATCTTCAATAGACGCGACATGCATGCGGAGCAATAATGGCATATTAGGGCTCGGACTTGACTTTGCCACGATTGCCACCTATCTGAGTCCTTGGAGTCACTTGTGGCGGCTCTTGATGCATTTAGGGAATGAGGCAAGCCCCAGGCTTAGAGGTCTCCTGGACCAAGACCCAAGATTCGGGCTTTGGGGGCCTGTTAGGGGAACCCGTTCAGTCGATCCATGGGTTGCGGCGAGGACGTTTTAAGTCACAGAAAGTTTTACATACCTTGGTAGCGTAGTCCATATCTCTGGGTTGTCAGACCAGGAAGTCAGTAGACGGATTGGTCTGGCAACAGGGGCCATGAACTCGATCAACAAGAGCGTTTGGAGATGTCGGTACCTATGCAAAAGGACCAAGCTGCGTGTCTTCAAGGCCTTGATACTTCCAGTTTTTCTCTATGGAAGCGAAACCTGGACGCTATCCATGCCTTGGAGTCTCGCCTTGATGCCTTTTGTAACAAGTCCCTTCGCCGGATCATGGGGTACAGTTGGCAGGACCACCTGTCCAACCGGGGGTTACACCGTGAGACTGGCATGGGACCTGTTACTTGCATAATCCGGGATCGCCAACTCAGGCTATATGGCCACCTAGCTCGCCTCCTATGGACGACCCCGCCCACCAGGTTGTCTCTCTGCAGACAACCCTGGGTGGAGGAGACCTGTGGGACGTCCAGGAGATCATGGCTTGGGCAGCTCGACGAGACCTGTCGTGAGGAACTAGAGATGGGCCGTGTGCCTGCCTGGAGACTCGCCTCGAGGGATCCTCGTGGCTGGAAGCGAAGGGTGGATGCGGCCATGCGCCCCGTCGGCGTTAGCCCCTTGATGATGATGAGGGTGATATATATATATAATATATATTATTTTATATATTAATATATATTATGTATTATAATATAATTTTTAAAAAAAAAAAAAAAAAAAAAAAAATATTTATATATTATATATATCATAAAAATATAAAACCAAAACCCCCAAAAAAAAAAAAAACTTATATAAAATATAATCTATATATAAAAATTAATTTTATATAATATATATATATATTTAATTATATAAACAACACATATATATAACTATATATATTATATATATATATATATATATATATATATATATATATATATATATATATATATATATATATATATGTATGTATGTATATATATATATAATATATATATATATTATATATATATATATATATATATTTTATATATACATATATAAAATAATATATATAATATAATATATATATATATATATATATATATATATACTGTAAAAATCATATATAAATATAAACATATATATATATCATATATATATATATATATATATATATAATATATATATGTGTGTGTGTGTGTGTGTGTGTGTGTGTGTGTGTGTGATTTTATACACAGACAAAGACTCACACACAGACCACACCACACACACACACACACACACCACACACACACACACACACATACACACACACACACACACACAAACACACACACAAACACACACACTGACATTTATGTATATATCATCATCAATAACGGCATGCTCATGTTTGAGCAGCCGTGGACCTCTCCACCATCCTCCGCCACTCAACTCGATCTTGCGCTTTTCTTTCCACTTGTACCATCGACAGCCCGTAAAAATATTTGATGTTGTCGCTCAGTCTTGCCTTCGGTTTGCCTCTTCCTCTGTTTCCTATCACCATCCCTGTCAGGAAGTTTTTCTCAATACTTTTACTTCTCATCACATGACCAATAAACTTTAATTTCCTTTTGTTCAAGAGTATTTACATATATTCATACATATATATATATATATATATATATATATATATATATATATATATATATATATATATATATATATATATATATATATATATGTGTATATATACATGTATATTATTAATATATATATTTATATGTATATATATAATATATATATACAATATGTATATACATAATATATATATATATATCATATATATATATTATATATATTATATATTACATAGTATATATATTATATTTTGATATATGATATCTATTAATTATTATAAATTCTTATTACTAGATATATTTCAAATATATATATATATAATATTATATATATATATATATATTATATTATTTTTTAAAATTATATTATGTATCATTATGTATATAAATATATATATTATTTATGTTGATATAATAATATAATAATAATATATAATTATTATATATTATATAATTATATATTATATAGCCTGTATTTATTTTTAATATAGATGATAAAAATAGATAGAAGAGAGAGAAGAGAGAGAGAGAGGAGGGAAGAGAGAGAATAAAAAAAAAACACTGATACACAGATAAACAGAAAAGCCGGCAGAATCCAAGAAGCATACACCAACGGGTATTACAGATATCAGACAAACACTTGTTACTATATATTTATCGGCAAATCCACAAAAAGAGAAATGATAATTGCAATACTACTGCCAGGAAAAAAAACATAAAACGCATAAAAGTAATTAAGGATCTGAATATTACATGCCATTAACATATATCTATTTGTTATTCAGATACTAATGTAAACACCTCATATTCACTTTGTGTTTCAATCTATAATACAGAAGTTAAATTCGTCCTACTTATATATATATATATATATACATATATATATATAATATATATATATATATATATATATATATATATATATATATTATATATATATATATATATATATGCATATCTCTATCTATCTATCTATATATATATATGTATATATATATAT